>NW_011492076.1:0-1201 GCF_000754665.1 Bison bison bison | reverse complement strand
CTCCAGGCAAGAACACTGGAGTGGGTTGCCATTTCCTTCTCCAATGCAGGAAAGTTAAAAGTGAAAGGGAAGTCACTCAGTCGTATCCGACTCTTAGCGACCCCATGGACTGCAGCCTACCAGGCTCCTCCATCCATGGGATATTCCAGGCAAGAGTACTGGAGTGGGGTGCCATTGCCTTCTCTGTCAAATGAACTACTTGGTAGAAAATGGATACATCACTATCTCAGTGAGTTGTAGAACTATGATAGATTCCCCATGACTGGAATTCACAGCAATGTGAATACAGGAAAAAGAGATGGATTCTGGAGTCACACACAGAGATCAGATTCAAGTCCTGGCTCTGGCACTTGTTGGCTATATGGCTTTAGACAACTGACATGTCCATTTTGAGCCTTGGTTTTCTCAAGTAATATATATTTCATATAATTTTGGTGAGAATTCAATAGATGTTACAGTGCCATTACTAACTAAATTCTCATGATCACATGAGGTCTCAGCCTAGCAAGTCACTCAGATCCTGGGATGTAATACACAGACAACACAGAGCTACTTTCCCTGTCCAGTTATGGCAAACCAATGGCTATGGCAAGTGTTTAACGTGATGAGAATCAGGGAGGAAAGAAGAAATTCTTTTTACTGTGGCATGGAAAAAGGCTTCTAGCAATTCTTCCAGTTCTGAGAGAGTCATCAAAATTGTGATACTGATTCACATGTAAGAGATCAACTATACTCTCCATCACTTCATGAGTGCCCTCTTCCACTTACCCTTTTTTTTGTGGCCTCTTAGTTCCCTGACTAGGGATCAAACCCAGGCCCCCTGCAGTGGAAGCACAGAGTCCTAACCACTGGACCATCAGGGAATTCTCTCTACTTAAACTTTTATTTATTAAACCTCAAGGTTCTCTCAAGAAGTACAGAATAGCAAAGAATCACAGACACACAAAGAGAGAGAGAAGGAAGTATATCACAAGAAAAAAATCTCCTAATTTCATACAAAATTCATGCACCAAGACTAGTTTTAAATTTTTGTTTCAAACGTTCCATTCTGTTGGAAGGGACATGAGTATACTTTAAGAAATCTATTTCCGAAGTGCAAAGACGTACAACCTCAGGTAAGTAACTTTCACTGTATGTAAATTTAAATCACACAAATTTTATGACTGAGAGAAAGAGGAGGGCAGGTAATATTCTGCTGTTT
>NW_011492075.1:4726-5290 GCF_000754665.1 Bison bison bison | reverse complement strand
TCTAGTTTCTTTTTCCCAAAATGTGCATCAACCACTTTCAATCCCTACCTGCTTCCCTGGCCACAGCACGTCAAAATAAAAATCAGTTTTGTAATCAGGACTGTATACTTTAGAATTTTCAATAAACCTTGCTGTCCTGGAACTTCTCTGGTGATCCAGTGAACCCTGGTTCAATCTCTGGTCAAGAAACTAGATTTCATATCCTGAAACTAAGTATTTGCATGCCACAACTGAATGATCCCTCCAATTTCCCAGGTGGCCCAGTGGCAAAGAATCTGCCTGCCAATGCAGGAGATACAGAAGACATGGGTTCTATCCCTGGGTCGGGAAGAACCCCTGGAGAAGGAAATGATACCCTACTCCAGTACTCCTGCCTAGAAAATTCCATGGACAGAGGAGCCTGGTGGGCTACAGTCCATGGGGTCACAAAGAGTTGGAGCAAACTGAACATATACAGGCACACACACACACACAATACCCACACACAGGGTCACAAGGAAGATCAAAGATCCTGTGTGCATGACTAAGACCCAGGGCAGCCAAATAATTAAATAAATAAATATT
>NW_011492075.1:0-379 GCF_000754665.1 Bison bison bison | reverse complement strand
TTCACTTCTCCAGGGTATCTTCCCAACACAGAGATCAAGCCCAGATCTTCCACATTTCAGGTAATTTCTTTACCAGCTGAGCCACAAGAGAAGCCCAAGAACACTGGAGTGGATAGCCCATCCCTTCTCTAGTGGATCTTCCGGAACCAGGAATGGAAGTGGGTCTCCTGCATTGCATACAGACTCTTTACTAACTGAGCTATCAGGGAAGACTCATGATTATACAGTGGAAGTGACAAATAGATTCAAGGGAATAGATCTGATAGATAAAGTGCTTGAAGAACTGTGGACAGAGGTTTGTAACATTGTACGGGAGGTGGTGATCAAAACCATCCCCAAGAAAAGAAATGCTAAAAGGCAAAATGGTTGTCTGAGGAGG
>NW_011492074.1:4768-5152 GCF_000754665.1 Bison bison bison | reverse complement strand
CCTGCAATGTGGGAAGTTTGGGTTTGAGCCCGGGTTGGGAAGATGCCCTGCAGAAGGGAAAGGCTTACCTACTCCAAAATTCTGGCCTGGAGAATTACAAGGACTGTAGATTGCTTGGAGAAGGGAATGGGTACCCACTGCAGTATTCTAGCCTGGAGAATTCCATGGACTTAGAGTCCATGTGGTCGAATGAGTGGGAGAAGGGATAAGCCACCCACTCCAGTATAACTGGGCTTCCCTTGTGGCTCAGCTGGTAAAGAATCCGCCTGCACTGTGAGAGATCTGGGTTGGATTCCTGGATTGGGAAGATCGCATGGAGAAGGCAAAGGATATGCACTCCAGTACCCTGGCCAGGAGAAATCCATGGACTGTAGATCTCCTGGA
>NW_011492074.1:0-408 GCF_000754665.1 Bison bison bison | reverse complement strand
GTATATAAGAATTCCTGCTGTTGCATTTCCTAGTCAACACGTTAGTTTTTTTAAATTTTAGTATAATTGTGGTAGGTGTCATCATTTGCTATTATAGCATGTTATTTAGTGCTAAGAAGAAATGAGCTATTAAGCCATGAAAAGACTGGAAGAATCACAAATGTATAGTGCATGCATGCTTACTTGTGTCCAACTCTTTGCTACCCTAATGACTTTAGCCTGCCAGGCTTTCTTCTCCATGAAATTCTCCAGGCAAGAATCCTGGAGTGGGTTGCCACTTCCTTCTCCAGGGGATCTTCCTGACCCAGGGATCAAACCTGTGTCTCCTGCATTGCAGGTAGGTTCATTACCACTTAAGCTATCAGGGATATTACTGAGAAAAAGGAAACCAATCTAAAAAGAATACAT
>NW_011492073.1:4719-5062 GCF_000754665.1 Bison bison bison | reverse complement strand
TACTGTTGGTAGCTTGATAGGGATTGCATTGAATCTATAGATTGCTTTGGGTAGTATACTCATTTTCACTATATTGATTCTTCCAATCCATGAACATGGTATATTTCTCCATCTATTAGTGTCCTCTTTGATTTCTTTCACCAGTGTTTTATAGTTTTCTATATATACGTCTTTAGTTTCTTTAGGTGGATATATTCCTAAGTATTTTATTCTTTCCGTTGCAATGGTGAGTGGAATTGTTTCCTTAATTTCTCTTTCTGTTTTCTCATTATTAGTGTATAGGAATGCAAGGGATTTCTGTGTGTTGATTTTATATCCTGCAACTTTACTATAGTCATTGATT
>NW_011492073.1:0-1262 GCF_000754665.1 Bison bison bison | reverse complement strand
GTGAAGTTCCTCAGTCGTGTCCGACTCCTAGGACCCCATGGACTATAGCCTACCAGGCTCCTCTGTCCATAGGATTTTCCAGGCAAGAGTACTGGAGTGGGGTGCCATTGCCTTCTCCGAATATGCTATCTAGGTTGCTCAAAACTTTTCTCCCAAGGAGCAATCATCTTTTAATTTCATGGCTGCAGTCACTATCAGCAGTGATTTTGGAGACCTCAAAAAGAACGTCTATCATTGTTTCTATTGTTTCCCCATCTGTTTGCCCTGAAGTGATGGGACCAAATGCCAAGATCTTAGTTTTTTGAATGTTGAATTTCAAGCCAACTTTTTCACTCTCCTCTTTCACTTTCACTGAGAGGCTCTTTAGTTCTTCACTTTCTGCCATAAGGGTGGTGTCATTTGCATTTCTGAGGTTATTGATATTTCTCCCCGCAGTCTTGATTCCAGCTTGTGCTTCATCCAGCCCAGCATTTCTCTTGATTTACTCTCCATATAAATTAAATAAACAGTGTGAGAATTTATGGCCTTGACAGATCCTTTCATGATTTGGAACCAGTCTGTTGTTACATGTCCAGTTCTAACTGTTGCTTCCTGACATGCATACCAGTTTCTCAGGAGGCAGGTCAGGTCGTCTGGTATTCCCATCTCTTTAAGAATTTTCCACAGTTTATTGTGATCCACAAAGTCAACAGCTTTGGCATAGTCAACAAAGCTGAAGTAGATGTTTTTCTGGAATTCTACGCTTCTCTGATGAGCCAAGAGATGTTGGCAATTTGATCTCTGGTTCCCCTACCTTTTCTAAATCCAGCTTGAACATATGGAAGTTCACAGTTCAAGTATTGTTGAAGCCTGGCTTGGAGAATTTTGAGCATTACTTTATTAGCATATGAGATGACTGCAATTGTGCTGTAGTTTGAGCATTCTTTGACATTGCCTTTCTTTGAGGTTGGAATGAAAACTGACATTTTCAAGTCCTGTGGCCACTGCTGAGTTTTCCAAATTTGCTTGCATATTGAGTGTAGCACTTTCACAGCATCATCTTTTAGGATTTGAAATAGCTCAACTAGAATTCCATCACCTCCACTAGCTTTGTTTGTAGTGATGCTTCCTAAGGCTCACTTAACTTCACATTCCAGGATGTCTGGCTCTAGGTAAGTGATCACACCGTCATGATTATCTGAGTCATGAAGATCTTTTTTTTGTACAGTTCTTCTGTGTATTCTTGCCACCCCTTCTTAATATCTTCTGTTTCTGTTAGGTCC
>NW_011492072.1:4577-5767 GCF_000754665.1 Bison bison bison | reverse complement strand
TATTTCCCATGAAGTGATGGGACCAGATGCCATGATCTTTGTTTTCTGAATGTTGAGCCTTAAGCCAACATTTTCACTCTCCTCTTTCACTTTCATCAGGAGGCTCTTGAGTTCTTCTTCACTTTCTGCCATAAGGGTGGTGTCATCTGCATATCTGAGGTTATTGGTATTTCTCCTGGCAATCTTGCCTCCAGCTTGTGCTTCTTCTAGCCCAGCGTTTCTCATGATGTACTCTGCATATAAGTTAAATAAGTAGGGTGACAATATACAGCCTTGATGTACTCCTTTCCCAATTTGGAACCAGTCTGTTGTTCCATGTCCAGTTCTAACTGTTGCTTCATGACCTGCATACAGATTTCTCAAGAGGCAGGTCAGGTGGTCTGGTGTTCACATCTCTTCAAGAATTTTCAAGAGTTTGCTGTGGTCCATTCAGTCAAAGGCTTTGGCATAGTCAATAATACAGAAGTAGATGTTTTATGGAACTTTCTTGCTTTTTGATGATCCAATGGATATTGGCAATTTGATCTCTGGTTCCTCTGACTTTTCTAAAACCAGCTCAAACATATGGGAGTTCATAGTCCATGTATTGTTGAAGCCTGGCTTGGAGAATTTTGATCATTACTTTACCAGCATGTGAGATGAGTACAATTGGGCAGTAGTTTGAGCATTCTTTGGCATTGCCTTTCTTTGGGATTGGAATGAAAACTTACTTTTTCCAGTCCTGTGGCCACTGCTGAGTTTTCTAAATTTTCTGACATATTGATTGTAGCACTTTCAAACCATCATCTTTTAGGATTTGAAATAGCTCAACTGGAATTCCATCAGGTCCCCTAGCTTTGTTTGTAGTGATGCTTCCTGAGGCCCACTCAACTTCACATTCCAGGATGTCTGGCTCTCTAGGTGAGTGATCATAGCATTGTGATTTTCTGGGTCATGAAGATCATTTTTGTACATTTCTTCTGTGTATCCTTGACACCTCTTTAATATCTTCTGCTTATGTTAGGTCCATACCATTTCTGTCCTTGATTGAGCCCATCTTTGCATGAAATGTTCCCTTGCTATTTCTAATTTTCTTGAAGAGATCTCTAGTGTTTCCCATTTTGTTGTTTTCCTCTATTCCTTTGCACTGATCCCTGAGGAAGGCTTTCTTATCTCTCCTTGCTATTCTTTGGAATTCTGCATTCAAATGA
>NW_011492072.1:0-372 GCF_000754665.1 Bison bison bison | reverse complement strand
CAGTGGGTGACAGATGGCTACATAGCGATCGTAGGACATTGCTGCCAGGAGAAGGCACTCACCACCCAAAAGGGTAAGGGATAGAAATATCTGGAAGCCACAGGCTACAAATGAAATAGTTTTGCTGCCTGACAGAAAGTCAGTGATCATTTTGGGAACAATGTTGCTAGTATGCAAGATATCCATAAAAGAGAGATGGCTGAGCAGGAAATACATTGGAGTATGGAGTCTTGATTCCCTGTGGATAAGGATAATCATCATTGTATTTTCTGTTATAGTTATAATAAAAACGATGAATATAACGGAGAGGAAAATCAGACTTGTTTGGGAAGAAGAGAAGAGTCCCAAAAGAATGAAGTCACTGCTGGAAGT
>NW_011492071.1:10823-12193 GCF_000754665.1 Bison bison bison | reverse complement strand
TGGTGGGCTGCTGTCTGTAGGGTTGCACAGAGTCACACACGACTGACGCAACTTAGCAGCAGCAACAGCATCATACCTAAAAAGAATGGTAAAAACAAAAACAAAAACAAAAACACCTCTTGTGCAGATGTTCAAAAGATGTTTCACAAGGGTGTAAAAACTACTAAATGGGGGAAGCAGTCTATGAAACAAGACATGTTGACAAAACTGAATACCCACCAGCAAAAGAATTTACTTGGAACATTATCTTACACTACAGACAAAAATGAACTCAAAATGGTTCAAAGACCTAAACCTAAGTCCCAAATGTAAAAAACTCCTAGAAGTAAACATGCAGGAAATGTTTCTGGAAATTGGACCCACAAATGATTTACCAGATATAACACCAAAAGCACAGGCCACAAATTAAAACCAGATATCAATAAATTGAACTATATCAAAATTAGAAACTACTGTGCATTAAAGTTCAGTGAGTTTGAAAAGACAATCAACAGTAAAAGAGAAAATATGTGGAAATCATACATCTGATAGTAAATGAGTACAAAGAATATATCAAGAATTTTAAGAGGGACTGATCACCAGTTCCACCATAGGGACCATTCCCCAATCAACCATCCAACGCATTGCAAATACAAAACAGAAACACTAAGAGTAACACAGAAATTTGAACTCAATGATAAAATAAAAAATACCTACAATGCCCAGAACAACAGTGCAGCCAATAGCCTCATAGATATGAGAATGTGACCTTGGACAAAGTTGTCCTGGGATAAATTCCCATACTATTTACAGAGGCTAAAATATATGGTCCTTGATACACACGAACAACACTGTCACGGTGCCCTTGACAGAGTCTTCAAAGCCATAAAATAACCTGGAAAGATGTATCGGGCTCTCGTGATACTTTCTCTCTCATAATCCTAGAACATACTGACCACTCTACTGGATAGCTTCAAGTGGTGACTTTGTACAGAGCAAGAAAATAACATTAGGAATAGTGTTTCCATCACAGTTTTCTGTTACCTAGTAAATCCACTCCACAGAGACTCAGCAGAGGCTGCCAATTAAACATAGGTGGATTATCACAGCAAGGAAACCAGATAAAATTTCAGACCCTCAGGAATATATTTCAAAGAAATTTAAGAGGTAAAAGGATACAAAATAAGGAGAATGTAACATCAGGAACAGTTGACATTCCCAGACTGGGTAGGGCAGCACAAGAGTAAAATTAATATAACATGAAGGTCAGACATTAGAGGATCTGGATATGGGACCATGCACTCGACCTACAGATGGCAAGCTAAGAGCCTGTGAGATTCACATATGCTCCCCTCATAGGATCTAGGATCAAAAAGACGATCTCTCTACCC
>NW_011492071.1:6739-7202 GCF_000754665.1 Bison bison bison | reverse complement strand
AAAAAAATATAGTTATTAAGCAAGACTATCTCAAGAAACATCATGATAGGAATTGGGATGAAAGGAAACATTCAATACATTCCTTCTGAAATTACAGTGGCATGAAAGGAGCAGTCCAGGGGGCCTGTCTTTCACCACAATACGATGCACATGAGCTGGGGCCACAGGAAGTAACAAGAGGAAAATCCCAGGGCAAGAGCCACAGAGTTTGTCAGAGAGGTGAAACAGGTAGTACTCACGTTTGTGAGGACATGGAAAGGTGAAAAGTGAAAGGATGGAAAAAGACAGAACATCCTAAAGAGAGCAGGGGAGACTGTTATATCAGACAAAATAAACTGAAGGAAAAAAAAAAACTGCAACTAGATAAATATTGTATAATGATAAAATGGTCAATTTAACAAAAAGCTGTAACAAGTAAAAATATATATACATCTAACATTAGATATCTCAGAAAAATGAAGCA
>NW_011492071.1:6436-6639 GCF_000754665.1 Bison bison bison | reverse complement strand
GTGTCTGACTCTTTGTGACCTCATGGACTGTAGCCCACAAGGCTCCTCTGTCCATGGACTTTCTCCAGACAAGAATACTGGACTAGACAGCCATTCCTTTCTCCAGGGAATCTTCTGACCCAGGGATAGAACCTGGGTCTCCCTAATTGCAGGCAGTTTCTTTATGATTTGAGTCACCAGGGAAGCCCATTATAACTAGAGAT
>NW_011492071.1:5240-6336 GCF_000754665.1 Bison bison bison | reverse complement strand
CTAAAGAAAACTTGAAAGAAGTCCAAGGTGAGCCTCCTCCCTGCCCCTCTGTCTTCTCTGCAAGGGGAGCAGCTCTCGGGCCTTGGGCCTTCATCCCTTGAAAATGGACACCTGTGCCAAATTAGTCTCTACCCTCTCCCTGATCGGGAGAACCTCCCCCTTGTTGAGTGATCACTGTCTGCAGTGGTGGTGAAGGACTGGAGACACTGACTGATGAGAGCCACAGCAGCTTGGTAGCCCCAGGTCGCCGGACCATCTCACTTATTCTTAGCCACAGCTTCCAAACCAGTGCCATTTCAAAGGACTCTGACATAGCAGCCAAGTTCCCTGCCACAGCAGGGGTGGCTGGCTCCAGGGCTGGAAGTGGGACTGTGTTCGGGAGCTTCATCACTGTTATGCCAGGAACCCTTCTCTCAAACAGGAGCTCTTCTACGCCATGGGCTTGGCCCTCAAAGGCCATGGGGCTCTTTTGCCTGATGGTGGTCTAGCTCATCTTCTTCACAATACGAAGGAGCTGTTTCCACCTCCCATAGTTCTTTCTTCTGTGTCTGCCCTGTATGTTCCCTTTCCTGTAACTCCTCAGGCAGCCTGGGGAAAGTGGTGGGCTCAGGGTTTGACAGAAGGAAAACAAATAAATATTGTATTAATATGAAAAAAAAAAAAAAGTCCAAAGTGAACAATGTGGAATAGCATGAAAGGTCATTATAGACGTGGATACAGAAACACAACTGTTAATAATTTACTACTTAAAACACTAACAGGATTGTTTAGAAAATTCCAAGGCCACAGATTATACTGATAACATAATTTCAACTGAAAAAAAAAAAGGTGATATGTAGTTTTTAAATCATGATGTCTTCTTTCTAAACCACAGACTTGCACATGCATGCATGCTTATCTATAAAAAATTAACTGACACCAGAGGATTCGTCTTTTGCCAGATTTTTTGGACAATTTTATATCATCCTTTTATTTACATGTATTTCAACATCTTTCGGATGATAAAAATGTATCCTTTGTACTCAGCTGAGTTTGTCAACAGGATTCTATACTAGGCTACCAAAAGAAAACTGGTAAAAACATTAAAAAAAAAAAA
>NW_011492071.1:0-2089 GCF_000754665.1 Bison bison bison | reverse complement strand
TCAGAGGTCTATCATGAAAGTTTAAAACATGCTGTTTAATGCTTAGAGTCAACACATCCCCTTCCTGAGCCCCAACCACACACACAGCGAAGCCCTCTCCGTGAAGAACAGACAGTCCCCTGTGGCCACTGCCTCAGGAGGGACTCAAGATAGTCAGCTCCCGCAGAGAGACCACCATGGGACTTTCCCACACTTTCCCTCAGATCACACTCCCCTCCTGGTGAGGCCTCATGTACACAGCAGCAGGAGGCACCTCCGCTGACCAGGCAATCTCCTTCAGGTCACACAGCAGGCCCTGATCCATCCCCACTCAGAACAGAGCATCCCCTCCTCAGCCCAGATCTGAGCCCTCAGGACTGGGAGGACTCAGAGTCCTGATGCTCAGTGAGGGATCCAGACTGGAATCAACTGGGGCACCTTAAACACTCTCGAGCTGTGGACCAACACAAACTACCTGAAGGGGAATCTGTGGTCAGAGGGTACAAAACGTGTGTCGGGAGCCGCGTTAGGCATTACTGACAAAATGGAGGCACGGCCCCAAACCCCTCTATTTGTCCCACAGGTATGGACCCGGGATGAAGGAGTTAGGTCTTGTGATTCTGACCTGTTTTTTCATTTCCTCGGTTGAGTTGACTGAAAAGAATGTTAAGGTGCTTATTGTCCTTGAGAGGAGGATGAGAAGGCACAAAGCCTTGTGCAGTTGTGCCCAGAGAAGAAGCCATAAAATTAACCATTGACATTTGTTCAAGGATCTTTACAAAGAGTGTTCCAGGATGAGCACGTAGGCCGCAGCTTGAGGCCATGGGAAGGATTGTCATCTGAGACCTATTTGTGAGGGAAATGTTTATGGCAAAGGAAGTTTGCTGAATTTAGGGTTTAGGAATAATTAAGAATAGTTAGAAGCTAAAAATTTAAGGAATGTTGTAGTGCTAGCGTATTTTACCATAGCTTATAGAGATTAAGAATTTCAGAGATATTAACAGCTAGAAGCCATTTCAGGAGATAGTGAGCTTAGGATGCTAGGGGCAAACAGGATTTAGAAAGATAAGAAATAAACTGAGGAATGTGGTATGCAGCCCAGACATAAGCATGAGTTACAATGTAATCACAAGTTAAACAGGATTCTGAGAGAATCGCTGAAGCAGAAACTCTGTTTGAAGGGCAACAATGTTTTATGGAGACAATAAATCTGGGTGAGGGGAACTGAAAATGCCAAACCTCTGACTTAATGCTTTTGTCAAAGTATAAAAGAGAACCTGAAGCTTGAAATAAACATGCAGTCCCGTACCTTGAGTCAGAGGCTGCATCATCCTCCGCCGACACTGCTCATCTCTTCAGGCTGATTCCCTGGCTGCTAGAGCTGGACTCCGGCACATGTGTATGCAAAATGCGTCATCAATGAAACGTGAAGCCCGGACTGAGCACCATTCAGAGGAGAAAAGCACCCCCCAACTCTCTTTTTCTTTCCCAGCCTTACTAAGGTGTAACTAACAAAAATGGTATAAATGTACTGTGTACAAAGTGATCATGTCATAGACTCGTACACTGAATAATTATTATACTCGAGTAAGTTACACATCCACCTATGAGTACACTGTATTATTTCTCTCTGGGCGAATTTCAAGGATATAGAAACACTACAGGCAGCATGCAGTACCTCAGATCCCCAGACCTTACTTATTTTACAATTGAAAATCTCTACTCTTTGACTACCAGTGCCCCATTTCCCCTTCCACCCAGCTCCTGGTAACAGCCTTATTACTCGATGGCTCTATGAGTTTGACAATTCTAGTATCCACATAGTGTCTGTCCTCCTTTGTGAGGCTTATTTAACTTGGCATAATGTTCTCTAGGTTCATTCATTCTGGCATAAATGCAGGATCCTTGATTTTTATATTTATATACAGAGAAAAAATAGTTCATGAATATACAATATATAATAAATATTTCTATACCACACTTTTGTAACCTATTCTTTCATCAAGAGACATCTGGGCTATGTCTATGCCTTGACTACTGTAAATCCAGTCACACTCATGGGACTGTGGACATATCCCTGAAAAACTGATTGCTTTTCCTTTGGATATCT
>NW_011492070.1:19183-19817 GCF_000754665.1 Bison bison bison | reverse complement strand
CTTAATCACACCTGCAGAGACTGATTTCCAAATAAGGTCACATTCACAGGTTAAGACTTGAATAAACTTGGGGGGCGGGGCAAGGGAACACAATTCAACCCACAACACCTTGTTTCAGCTATACCAGGATGCCTCATTGGTCAATGCTAATGATTACTGACAATAATTTCTAATTTTCCCTGAGCACTTGCCATACTGTGGGCACTGGACTAAGTACTTAATGTGCATTATTGCATGTGATTCTTTCCCTCCACCATAGACACTATTATTATACCCATTTAATTGATAAGGAAACTGAGGCCTAGTGAGGTGAAGCAACTTGCCAAGTTTTTCATTCAGTTAGTGGTAGATTATAATTTCCAAAATTATGGAAATTATACAGGTAGTAGATTATAATTTTCAAAATTATGAAAATCATACAGATTTCTCCAGACCACCTTATCTCTCTCCTGAGAAACCTGTATGCAGGTCAAGAAGCAACAGTTAGAACTGGACATGGAACAATGGACTGGTTCAAAATTGAGAAAGGAATACATCAAGGCTGTATATTATCACCCTGCTTATTTAACTTATATGTAGAGTACATCATGCAAAATGCTGGGCTGGATGAAGCACAAGCTGGAATCAAGATTGC
>NW_011492070.1:15397-16051 GCF_000754665.1 Bison bison bison | reverse complement strand
AGGAAGCCCTGGCTGCAGTTGTCAGCTCTGCAGGGTGGGCCTCAGGTGATGAGAGCCACCTCCCCGAGGTCAAGCCCTGCCTTGGCCAGCCCACATCTGATGGCCCATCAAGGCCCAGACATAAATCCCCATGGTTTCCTCCCAACAGGGTCATTCTGATGGGCAGCTCTGGCTCCAGAGCTCCTTTTTGGGACCACCCAGACTCTGTGGGGCCCTCATCACAGATCAACTGGCCCTTCCCCCAATCCCACTTCCTCCTGCTTCCCTGTGCAGGAACCAATCCTTAATAAACATGTTATACCCCAAACTCCATCTGAAATTCTGCTTTGAGAGAACCCACCTTCTGACACTGACTATTCTCCAAGGGCCCAATAAAATGCCCCAGTGATCCCAGGGGCCTTAACACTGCCTCCAGTTCTACACCAGTTTGGGGGAAGCAGGTGAATAGAATAGCTACCTCATTTATCAGCTAAATATAGATGTCTAACTAGTTGAAAAAGTCAATTTATTTAAAGCTCACCTGAGAATACTGGAGGCACATGATGCAAACTAAAAGGTGCAGGAAATGACGGTGTGTATTTCACTGGTGCTGAGTTGTATTAAACTCAGTCCAACACAAGCAGGCAGGTGGGATGGAGCATGAAAACATAGGGA
>NW_011492070.1:13576-15297 GCF_000754665.1 Bison bison bison | reverse complement strand
CTTGCAATTGGTATCTGAAGTGGGGTGAGGGGCAGTCTCGTGGGGCTGAGCCCTTAATCTCTGGGATCTGATGCATTCTCCAGGTAGATAGTGTTGGAATTGAGTTAAATTATAGGACACCCAGCTGGTGTCATAAAGAATTGCTTGATGTGGGGGAAAAAAACCCTACACATCTTGTGTCAGAGGTGTTGTGAGTGTTCTGTGTGAGTAGTATAGGAGACACATCAGAAAGAGAAACACAGAAGGAGGTGGAAAACTTGGTTTTTCCCTACATGGAAGGTGAAGGATGTTTTTTTTTTCCCTTTTTAGGCACATTTGACAAAAAAGAACATAAAGAACATAAGGAGATGGCTCCTGGACCTGAAGAGGAAGAGATGGAGACTGGAAATACAAGGATTATTCAGGTGTATTGACTATACAATAAACAGATACCTAAATATCTCTTCTTGAGAACTTACTATAGAGCACAGGGAACTCTATTCAGTGCCTTGTGACCTAAATGGGAAAGAAATTTAAAAGAGGGGCTATGTATATATGTATGGCTGATTCACTTTGCTGTGCAGCAGAAACTGACACAGTAGCGTAAAGCAACTATATTCTAATAAAAATACCTCTTCTCTACACTTTTTTCTAAATCCTCATTAATAAATCATAATACCACATATGGACCCATGATTTTAATACATTTTTAATTCAAACTATTCATATAGATGGAGACCTCACAAAAATATTTGTCTGTGGCCCCGAACACCTTAGAGGCAATGTGGTAGGCAGCCTCTGAGATGGTCCCCCATGACCCCTGCCTCCTGGGGCTCATGCACTTATATCATCTCTTCCACTTGAGTGTGGCCTAGATTTACAGAGTCACTTCTAACAGGTAGAATTAGGCGAAGTGATGAGGTAGCATCTCTGAGGTTAGTTTATAAAAAGACTGCGGCTTCTGTCTTAGGTACACTCTCTGCTGCTGGCTTCCACTGTCCCTGCTGCCACCCATTGCCTTTTCCCTCCCTCAGCTGGAGCCCAGCCAATTATATAAAGAAGTACAGGCTATCCCATGAAGGCAATGTGGAGGAGAGAGGCCTTGGAGGGGCTAGCTGCAAGAGGTACAAACTACCACACCAGATACTCTGTATGGTCTCTTGCCCAACCTCCATTCATTCATTCACAGAGGCCCCCAAATTGTCAGATCATAAAGGCAAATTCCCAATCATTGCTGCCACCAATGGGCAATAACTTGATTACAATAAGCCCAAAACAAACATTTAACAGCCAGCGGGGCAGGCGGTATGGCCTGGCCTTGACTGTCTATTTTACTTTTCATCCCTGCAAGAAGTAGGGTGATACGCGGTAAAACTTTCTTTTTTCTGCACTTTTGTTATTGCTGCCGCTGGAATAGCCTTTCTATAATGCCACACTTATCTCTGTGTTCTCCTCTTCAAGAACGCACAGTGGCTCCCTCCTTCCTGTCATCACATGGATTCGGCCGATCATTTCCTCCTCTTCTGTGCTGGCCAGCCATCTGTCTGAATATGCATCGAGGCCACGGCGCTCACCGGGCATCACAATCATCAAAAGCAAGGCCAAGGGTGACCTCTGCTCTGAGTCTGCATCACTGCATGGGTTTTAGGGGTCACCAGGAAGGCTGTTTTCCTGAGGGCAGAGGTTTTATCTGTTTTATTTCTTGTTAAATCCTGCTGCAGTGCCTTGCACAGTGTGAAGGC
>NW_011492070.1:10530-10942 GCF_000754665.1 Bison bison bison | reverse complement strand
AGAATATGAAGGTGTAGGTTCAGGTCATGTCAGAGGAGTGGTGATGGTAGAATACTTAACAGAGACTTTGTTAAGGTAGACCAGAAGGGCACTGATGGTGGAACTGTTAATAGAGGAGGTCAAACCAGAGAGGCTGGCATCTTAAAACAGTACAAAATTAGATCAGAGGAATTCATGTTCGAATAGCTAACAGAATTCTCTACTCACAGTCAGACCAGAAGGCTGATGATGGTCGAATAGTTTATAGAGGCCAGGGCAGCAGTAGAATAACTAACAAAAGCTCTGGGTTTTGGTTGAATGTGAAGCCTATCATGTTGGATTAGTTAAGAAATTCTCATGTGGTATCAAAGATGGTCTTGATGCCATGAGAGCCAGCAGAGTCTGAATTTGAGGTCATACCAGAAATGCCTTG
>NW_011492070.1:9053-10430 GCF_000754665.1 Bison bison bison | reverse complement strand
ATGCCTTCTTGGTATTTCCTTCTTGGTCTATCTTTTGTTACAGAATAATTTCTGTTTTTCAAGTAATGGGAATTTCTCTCTCCTGTTTTTAATTCAACTTATGATTATATCTAAGTCTTTTTAAAAAAAGACTTTGTTGAATCTACCTTTATCTAATTATCCACAACAGAAATGAAGGATATCTATTCATTTCTCTACTTTGTGAATGGAGTGTGAACACTCCTATGGTTATACAGCCATGAGTTTGAATGTTCCGAGTCACACAGACTGAGTACAGACACATCTGGGGTAACAGCTGGGATGCGGAGTCCCATGAGTCACACACAGAGTAATTTAGAAACAGGTTAGACAGACCATGCACAGACACTCCTGTATAACACAGACTGTGGTATGAACACTTCTGGAGTCATAAAGACTAGGGTATTGACATGCTCAGGTCACAAAGGCTAGATGTGGACACTCCTGGGTACATATATCCTGAGGTAGGGACCTCCTGCAGTCACACAGACTGGAGTGTCGACACTTTGGGGGTCTACAGACTGGAGTTTGGACACTTGTGTTCATAAAGACTATGCTATGGAGACTCCTTGGCTCACACACAGTCAGGTATGCATGATGGGAGTGTCCATATTCCAGCCTGTGACTTCACTAGAATCTACATTTAGCTCTGTGAACAGTTTGGTGCACATTGCAATCTCCCACCCCATTATATCTGATTGTAGCCTGTATTTCACCAGTAGTAACCACTTTGAAGTCCTTATAAGTTCAGTAGTTTTTATCCCCAATATTTGAATTCAGACAAGAAGGCCACTAATGCTAGAGTATCCACCATAAATCCTGGTTTGAAGTTTTACTAAAGGGGCACAGATGGTGAAAGACATAACAGTGATCCAGGTTCAAGGTCAGAAAACAGGGCATGGGTGATAGACTAGTTGCATGCCAGGGTCTGTGCTCTAAAACAAGAGTGTTGATGGTAAAATGACTAACCGTGTTTAAGGTCAGGCCAGAGGGTCAGTAACAGTAGTTTCCTTATCAGAGGCCCCAGTGGAAGCAACACCACCAGAGGGGAATTGACAGTGGAAGAAGTAACAGGGACTGCGGTTCAAAGTCAGATAAGAGGAGTGTTGATGGTAGAAGAGTTAACACACAGGGTTCAGTAATAATAGACCAGAAAAACCACTGATGGGGGAATAAAGAGACCCAGATTTAGGGTCAGATAAGAGAAGCTAGGATTTTTTTTAATTAGCTAACAACCATTCTGTTTTGATTATATAGACAGAGTGGTGTTGATGTTAGACTAGTTAGCAAATGCTTGAATTCAGACTAGATAGGCCATAACAGTTAACAGAGGCCTTGGTTTAGGGTCAGTCCAGAGAA
>NW_011492070.1:5082-5646 GCF_000754665.1 Bison bison bison | reverse complement strand
AACCCCCACTCACTCCAACTAAAGAAAGCCAGCCTGCAGCAATGAAGACCCCCATAGCCAAAAAAGAAAAGAAATCTTTTCAAAAAAGATGTGATACACATATACAATGGAATACTACTCAACCATAAAAAAGAATGAAATAATGCCATCTATAGCAACACGGATGGAGCTAGAGATTATCACGCTAAGTGAAGTCAGAGAAAGATAAATATCATACGATATCTCTTATTTGCAGGATCTAAAAAAAAATGAATTTATTTACAAAATAGAAACAGACTCAGGCTTGGAAAACAAACTTATGGTTACCAAAAGAAAAGGTGGGAAGAAGGAATATTAATAAATTAGGAGTTTGGAATTAACATACATATACTACTATACACAAAACAGATAACCAACAAAGACCTCCTGTACAGCACAGGGAACTTTGCTCAACATTCTGTCACAACCTTATGGAAAAAGAATCTGAAAAAGAATAGATACATGTATATATATATAATTGAATCACTCTGCTGTACACCTGAAACTAACACAGCATTGTACATCAACTGTACTCCAATATAATAT
>NW_011492070.1:4273-4982 GCF_000754665.1 Bison bison bison | reverse complement strand
ACCTAAATGGAAGACCAGATACTATAAAACTCTTAAAGGAAAACATTGGCAAAACACTCTTTGACATGAATTGCAGCAATATCTTTTTGGATTCACCTCCTAGAGTAATGAAAATAAACAAATGGGACCTAATTAAACTTAAAGGCTTTTTGCATAGCAAAGGAAATCATAAACAAAACAAAAAAGACAATTTTCTCCCACAGAATGGGAGAAAATATTTGCAAATGATGCAATCAACAAGGGATTCATCTCCAAAATATACAAACAGTTCATGTGGCTCAATATCAAAAAAACAAACAACCCTTGGGATTTCCCTGGGGGTCCAGTGGTTCCACACTTACCTTGCAGGGAGCATGGGTTCAATCCCTGGTTAGAGAACTAAGATCTAGCCTACTGTGTGGTGCAGCCAAACAAGAAACAAACAGGCGAAAATGAGCAGCTCTGTCAGGGCATGTTTAACAGGAGGATTCCTACGTGCTGTTTCTCATAAATCCTCTGTTCCTTATCAGTTCCTATTCAGGGAACGAGCAGAGCTGCATGCAGCTCTCAGGACTGAGATCATGGGAAACGCTATCTGCTTGGATTCCTTTCAGTAACTCCCTTCAGTGACTCTTCAGCGTCAGTGACCTTGTATGTATTAGACTATCCATATTGTGGCTATTCATAAAATTTCATCCTGTGTAATAGCTGAGTAATCATCTTACTAAAG
>NW_011492070.1:0-365 GCF_000754665.1 Bison bison bison | reverse complement strand
ATGGGATTCTCCAGGCAAGAATACTAGAGTGGGTTGCCATGCCCTCCTCCAGGGGATTTTCCCAACCCAAGTATGGAACCTGCGTCTCCTGCAGCTCCTGCACTGCAGGCGGATTCTTTTCCACTGAGCCACCAGGAAAAGCCCGGGTGCCTGCCTACCTGTGGCCATGTCAAAGAGGAAGGAGAAAACACTGCCGCGGTCATCACCCGCCCAGAGCAGCCGGCCAGGGGCATCAAAGGACAGAGCAAGGACGCGGCCCGTCAGCTTGCTGGAACCACCCTTCACTTTCTTGCCCGTGGAGATGTTCATGACGTGCACATTGTGCTTGGCATTCCCCACCTGTGGGTAAGACCCATGCACCATCA
>NW_011492069.1:477-813 GCF_000754665.1 Bison bison bison | reverse complement strand
GCGTGCTGCGATTCATGGGGTCGCAAAGAGTTGGACACGACTGAGCAACTGAACCGAACTGAACTGAACAACGAAGGTTGGTGAAGAATCCCACTGGCGGGTGAGACCCTTTATGAAGGTCGTCATGGGGCCATCAGAGAAGATGTGATGTCAAATGGCATAACATATACTCAGAGGATCAGCTCTGTGCAGGGCCGTAGGGTTGGGACCTGGCTTGGAGCTACTCCAGGCTCTGAAATACGTTAGTGGAAAAGAGACACGGTTTGGTTGACCAGAAGGTTTTTTTTTTTTTTCAGATAATAACAAGAGCTGTCTTTTCTGCAAGCAGGCAGCAAT
>NW_011492069.1:0-377 GCF_000754665.1 Bison bison bison | reverse complement strand
GAATGGCGTTAAATTGAGAAAACACTGTTTTCCTTGCATTAAATTTTGTTTTCCTCGGTGTTACGTTAATTTTCGAACACAAACTCATTCCCATTGGTCAGTCACTGACAAGCATATTGAATATCTACACTTGGCTTGTTGAGATAAATAGGTTTTCAAGAATTCTTTTAAGCCACAGTCAATCAATCTGGGTGCTCAAGAGTTTTGCAGAATATGTTCATTTTGAGAAAGTACCTCCCAAGATTTTTAAAGAACGTGATGTTAAGATACTCTCTGAAATTATTGGACTGTATGTAATGTGTGCATATATACGCGTGGGCAAAATCAGGCCTCTTTGTAAGTGGCAAAGTCCATTGTTCGGACTCCTAAGGTTTCAT
>NW_011492068.1:22099-24715 GCF_000754665.1 Bison bison bison | reverse complement strand
CTTCCAGCACAGGGTGTGCAAGCCCTTGTTTGGAAAGAATGGCCCCCTTGGCATATTGAGAGCTGGGTGGGGGTGTCTCCTAGCCACCGCCTTCAGGAGAGTCTAACCAGATGTTCCTACCCCAAGTTTCAGGGTCCCAAGGATTTTCCAACCATATGAAGTCATGTGGCCCTGACTGCAGCAAAGCCGACCTGCCATATGTTAAATATTGAGTATTTAATCTCCCTGGAGTTCTGCAACTCTTATGGCTTCTTTGTTGCTCTGCTGCATCCACTCCTCCACTGCAGGAACTGAGGGGCTCTTGGGAAGCTCGCTGGAGGCCCTCTGGCTCTCACACATACTCTTTACTTAACGGTCATCCATTTCTCATTGCCCTGCTGCAGGGCATCAGTACACTTAACAGTACCCAGCCATTTCCACTGTCTTTGTAGGCCTTCCTTATTCCTCCATTTTCAAAAGTCTGAATCACCACATCCGGCAGCCTGTTTTCTCAGTTTTCCCACGTCATCTCCAGAGAAATCTGTAGCAGTTGGGTCCTCAAGGCCTGGGACTTATCCGTGCCCCACATCCCCTCAGGACAGTGTCCATTCTGCCCACCAGGCAGTGACTGAAGCAGTCCCAGGCCCCATCTTACACAGCCTGTTCTCTTGGACCACTGCTGGCACCATCTGTGATAATTCGGGTTCTCTGAGAAGCAGGGGCCAAGATGGGATTCAACACATAAGAGATTTATCAGGGTAAGGGCCTATGAGGGAGAGTGGGGAGGGAGTCAGGGGAGAGCTGTGGGGCTAGATGCAGGTCTCTAACGCCGGTGGAGAGAGGGAGGGAAGGAAGGGTGGAGAGGAGAATTCTTAACCAGGTGGTGCGATTCTAAGGACATCTTGCGAAGCAAATGCGTCTTTCAGGACAGGCAGTCCACCATGGGCCCTGAGCATCTGCACATTCTTGCTGAGGTTCTTGAAAGCACAGTTTACCTGCTTCTTGATGCTGAACCATTTCTGTAGGGCAAAGTGACCATAGTATGACTACTGTTTAACCACTCGCTTCCCAGGGGAAGGAGCACTGCTTTGTTTGTTCTTTGCTCAGAAGGTCCTGGGCCCTTGACCCTGGGTTCCTCGGCAGTGATGCAACCCGCCACATAGGTAGCATGTCTCTGAGCCCATTGCATTGCCCTTGGGGGACTGGCAGAACTCCACTGATACCCATGCTGTTTGCTGATATGAGTATTATCTTGTTCTGCCCCATGAAGTCTGTCTACTTTGCATCTGTAATGTGGGATCAGGTCGACCTGCCATCCTTTGTGAGGATGGGCTTCTTCCCTGACAGCATCCCTGCCCAGTCACCTGTGGGGGAAGTCCTGTGTCTTGCAGGAATAACCAATCTTAGCATCTCTGCTACACTCTGCCATTGGCTGAGAGCAGCCCATGAGAAATTTGGCCTTGGTGAAAATGCAGCGATGATGGAAAGTGCAGCAGCACTGCATTTCAGAGCTCAGTAGCTGTGGCAGTCCCCCTGGAGTCAGAGATCTGAGAGGGGCAAATACACCTTGCACTATACCCAGCTGAGAACAACCAGCTAGTTATTGGTTTTAGTTGATCTTTGGCAACAACGAATGTTTACTGGTTCCTTTCATGGGTTCACTTCACAAAAGAGTTGCAATTCATTGGTGGACAAACTCGCAGTGACCTTAAAGCTGAACAGCCAGTGAATAAAGTGCTCATTAAGAACAATTTTTACTTCTTGGCATATCAGTATTTCTTTCATGTGGCCTAATTAACACCCTAGTCTGTCTCTTTCCTTCCTCTAACCTACTGGAATGTATACCTCATAAGTATCTATCTTGGCAGTTTATGGGCTCAGTGAATCCTAAATTGGAAGTGATCCTTATCTAGTACAGATGTTCTGTAAACATGTTTTGAAGCTTTTTGAAAGGAATAGCCTGGTCATTGTCTAAATGGTAGTCTAGTGAAGTATAAAGTGCTGTGCACTATGCTGTTGAGACCAAACAATAAAGTCAAACATTTGCTGATATCTTTCATCTGAAAAGGTAAGCTTAGAAGACATGTTTGGGTGCGACTATTTGCACTGAAAGGACTTAACCTAGTATCTTTTCTTTACTAAATAGGTGGCCCGTGATTTCTGCAAGTGTTACTGGGAACTCCACCATAAAATGAATGATAAGAACAGATCATTTTTTCCAGTTGGAAATAATAATTATATCTGTGATAAGCATTTGTTATTCTTTAAGTATGGGCTTCCCTGGTGGCTCAGTGGTACAGAGTCCGCCTGCAATGTACGAGGTGCAAGTTTGGTCCCTGTATCAGGAAGATCCCCTGGATGAGGGCATGGAAACCCACTCCTGTATTCTTGCCTAGAGAATTCCATGGACAGAGGAGCCTAGCAGGCAACAGTCCATTGGGTTGTAAAGAGTTGGACACAAATGAAGCAACTTAGCATGCATGCAAACTAAGTATGACCAATAGCATGTCATCAAAGACACATTGGTCCCTAGATGAATCATTAAGAATACTGAAATTATGTGCTGGGTCCTAAAAAGGGGCAAAACCATATGACACAAGTTACTCTAAAATATATGCTTGTCACCTAGCTATATAG
>NW_011492068.1:16642-20366 GCF_000754665.1 Bison bison bison | reverse complement strand
CCCAGAGACAGCAGCCTACCAGGCTCCTCCGTCCATGGGATTTTCCAGGCAAGAGTACTGGAGTGGGGTGCCATTGCCTTCTCCGAGTGTCCCACTAGGATTGTTTTAATTTTTCTTCATAATTAATAGTAATGCTATGTACATTTTCATATAGTCTTTTACATTTTTTTTCACTTTATATTATTCCCTTGGACCAAATTTACCTAAATGTAGTTACCAGGTCCAAAAGTACAGCTGGAACCATAACTCATCTTATTGTTAGACTGCTTTTCAGAAAGATCAAATTTGTAGGATTGTCACCACTGTAGAGTTCAAATGTAATTCCCTACATCTGGGCAACACTGGATTTTTATCATTTTATTCCTGTTTTCTTCTCTAAAAGGTATATTGTGATACATTTGGGTTATTCTAATTTGCATTTTAGTTATTCTAATTTGCATTTTATTTCACTGCATTGTTACTTTTATTTTTTTTTTATTTTTAAACTTTACAAATTGTATTAGTTTTGCCAAATATCAAAATGAATCCGCCACAGGTAAATATCTAAATGGTTCTATCTCTAAGGACTGTAGTTACCAGCTCATACACTCTTAATGTATTTTGGCCAGCAGACTTTGAAGAGCTATGGTAAGCAGCTTTCCTCCCATTCTGGTGCTCACCTTTTGACATTTAATTCATTAGACAAAAGAGCATTGGAAAAAATGACTGACTTTATTTGAGACTACGAATGCAGTGATATTAGGACATAGTAGCTGTCAGATAGCGTGCACGCATTCTCTCCTTCCATTCTCACCTCCCTCTTCCTCTCTGTTTTCTGCCTTGTTTGAGGGAGGAGACTAGACTTCTTGCTCAAGTCATATGAAAATACACTTGTTATCCAAAGCCTAACTCTGAGAAGGATACTGCTCCCATTGGTAATAGAGATAGCTTTGGGAGAGGTGAACCAGGCCGACAGCTGGGAGAGGAGAGGGAAACTTTTCACTGTAGCTTTTATAACTTTTGACTTCCTAACTGGATTGCTATTACTTTAAAACAGTTTTATTTTTTGGTATTACTTTTTAATAAAAACAAAGGCTTATGTAAGATCAGTGCTTGTCATTATTGTAGATCTTTAAAAGCTAACTTTAAACTTATGCTGCCGCGTGCGATGAACTTCAGTGTGTAAGGGCAGAAATGAGATGAAGGCAGTGCAATTTAGGTATATGTGATATTTGGGCAGAACTGCCTGCCATTCTATTTACTAAGCTTCACTTAACATTTCTGGACTATAGGTACAGCATAAAGGAAATTTACTTTCATAGAAATATTTCCCTTGGGCATTAGTATAAGGCTGAGACCTTCCACTGACCTAAATTCCTGGATAAAGCTGGGGTATGAGAATGACTAGTGAGTGATCATCTTCATGTGTTTCTGTCTCATGGAAGCCGTTTCTAGCCAAGCACTGCTTGAGGCCAGCTGGCAGATGCAGGTTCCAATGTTCTATTTGTGATTCCCTGACTTTGGTGTTCTCCATGGGGCTTATCCTTTCTCCATCAATTGAGTTTTGACAAGTGCAGCGGCACAAATATGGCTGGAAACCACGAGCTCCTCTCTGGCCACACTGGTGGTTCATGTCTCTTAAAGGGACCAAGAGGATGCCTGGAGGCTTCAAAGCCCCCCTGAGGAGTTAGATGTCTACACGTCTTTGTTTGAGGATAGACTTTGGAAATGACCTTTCAGGGAATCCTTCAACCTAATTGGAACTGGCTGCTGTCCCTGAGGCCTTGTACCGATTAGACTAGTGCTGTCTGATAAGGGAACCACTAGCTACATGTGGCTATTTAAACTGAAATAAAATGGAAAGACTGGGTTCCTCAGTCATGCTAGTGACAATAGCCACGTGGGGCTGGCGCCTCCTGTACCAAACTGAGCAGATACAGACCATTTCCATTACCGTAGAATGTCCTATGGGCCAGAGCTAAATTGTTCAGGCATGGCAGCAGTGTATGCAGGTGTGTGACCTGAGGGGATGGCCTTCCTGGTGCCGTCAAGGCCTCCCTAATCCTAACGGTCCTTTGAGGGTTCTCTGAATTCCAGTTCCTCCAGCAAATGAATCCTAACGACTCCAGCCCACAGCGATGACTCCCTTCTTTGAACACCCAGGGTGCCTGAAAGATGTGATGACACGTTGCTTTACTGGTATGACACGTTTGCTTTGGAGTTAGTTCTCATCTTCCCAGCAAGGCTGCAGGGCCCTCAAGAGCAGAGCTTCAACCCCACACTGCCTGCTAGATGGATCTATATGTGACACAGAGCTGCTCTTTTCATCCCAAAATGCTTGTCAGAAGCATTTATCAAAACCCTTCTTTTCTCCAACTGCCTCTTTATGCTTTCTTTGCTCTTATTTTCAATATAAGAATCAGTGTGTAGGACACAATGTCAGCTTTAACAACCGTTTATTTTTTGAGGAAGGTCAACGTGCTTACTGTTATTGGGTATTACAGTCTCAGTTTCTATTTTGGTGAGGAGGTGAGGGTGAGGAAGGTTTCGGAACACTGGTGTTAGATCTTGAAAACACTTTGGAGAAAGTTGATGATATCGTCCTCATCATTTCAGACCCCTGTCTAGAGGAAGTATGGTTCAAAGTCTGTGAACAACCAAAAGAGAAATGTGATCAGTTACCAGGCTTTCCAATTGCTGTCAGGGCCCGGGGAGTGATCATTTAGGATTCAGAAATAAGTAGTTATATCGTAGCTTTTGTTTTTAAAAGTGCTTTCACAAAGAGTAGTTTGCTCCTTCTGACAGCCTTGGGAAGAAAGCAGGAGAAACCCAGTGAAGTCAGATGCCTTGTCTAAGGTCACATGGGTAGCCTGATGAGCTAATTCCACACAAGAAGGTAACTTTCAACTCTCAACAGTACTGGTGTCCATTTCAAAATGTCCAGGCAAAAGCAGCTGTGCACTACAAGAGGCTAGCATTTCTCACTCGGTTTGGGAACATTTTCAGTTGTCTGACCCAAGTGATCTGTTTGTTGTGTGAGCCATACAGGACTTGAGTGGCCAATAAAAGGCTCCATTTGGACTCATTGTTCTATACCACTTGTCTTGTGCAAAGGGCTCTTAGAGCATCTAATAGTTTATGTTAACAAAATGATTGTTGTATCTGTAAGGACAGAAATGCGCATTTACCTTTGTTGCTGATGAATTGTGACAAGATGTCATAAAAAGACACAGGGCAATAAAGAACATACCTTCTTATTTCTAGTAAAAGACAGGGTTCTCCCAGACCTCTTGCAAATCCTCAGTTTTTCTCTTTAGCAATATAACCTTAGGAACCCCAAGGATCTATGATTAAAACTAAGGTAGCAGATAGCAAATTTAACTGCAAATAAAGTGGGGGGTGGGAATAGTTTAGCTCTTCAGATCAATAATGCAGTACTGGAATGTGCTGATAAATTAAACTAAATAAGAACAACCAAGAAATTAATAAGGAAAAAGCCAAAATGTGCAAAGGCAAAGGTAAAGGCTTGAATGGAGAGATCTCTTCTGAAAGAGTAAGACAAAGAGTTACAGAATTCAAGCATATACTGCAAGGCCACATTCTGAAAATCTTGAGGGGAAAAATAAAGCTTTGTTTTTGCAATTTGCGGGTCTTGCTAAAAATGTAGATGCCTGGCCACCATTTCCAGGTCTCCTTCAAGACACCCTGCTGCTGCTTTGATCTGCTTTGTGGGCAGCACCATGGA
>NW_011492068.1:13602-15256 GCF_000754665.1 Bison bison bison | reverse complement strand
GCTATCGTATCCTGATCCTCGCCTATGCCGTCTCTCCTTCGAATACCCTGGATCAGCCGGGGCTGGTCCCCGGCAGGGGGGGGTTTCCTAAGCAGGTATCACTGTAATTTCAAATTCAATGTAAACTCTCCTCTGGGGGGAGCTTTTCTACTTTGAGCACCTTAGCACAGGGTGAGCCATTTCTGCATTCCTTCCTCCAAAAGCCCTTATCAGAGCAAAAATAGGTTATCTGAACTGCTTCTCAGTGAATTCCTCTAATGTGTAGAATGTAGGGGTTGGGAGGAGGTGTCCCCATCAAACTGAAGTCGCAGAAGAATGCGATTTTACTCTTTGACTGGACATGCTACTTGGAAACCTAGATGGGATCTTTTCTACTTATCACTGAACTCTGCAGGAAGTTCCTGGTCACCGCTTAGTTCTGAGATGTGACCCCTGTTTGGCAGGAAAAAGAATATGGGATAGAGCCTCAAGACCTGTATGGGATAGAGCCTCAAGACCTGTGATGTTTGAGCCCTGGCTCAGCCACCTGCTGGCTGTGCCACCTCAGGCAGGTCATTTGCCTCCATTTTCTCCTCTCTCAGAGAGAGCTTCAAGACTTTCAAGGAAGCATGGTGTGATAAGCTTTGGTGACTGTTACCTTGTCGATATAATGGAAATGATGCTTCACGGGGTGGATGTGAGAAAAGCACTTAGCAGAATGCCTGGTACATGGCCGGTCCCTAATAAATGTTACTCCCATGACCAGGAACTGCCTGCAGGTTTAAGTCAGAGAACTGCATAATAACCTGCAAATTGCAATCTACATACATACTAAGGGAGAAGGAAATGGCCACCCACTCCAGTATCCTTGCCTGGAGAATCCCATGGACATAGGAGCCTGGAGGGCTACAATCCACGGAGTCGCAAAGAGTCAGACACGACTGAGTGACTCACACACACACACACACACACACACACACACACACACACTAAGTCATATTATCTCATCCTCGTATTGGTGGTGGGTGGGTGTGCTGCAAGGCAAGAGCCATTCAATGTGATGGGCAAGGAGGGTGAATGATCAAAACTCCTCTATGTTCAAAATGACATAATTGAGAGCTTCATTCTAAAATGATACATTTGTTGTACCTGAAGTGCCATCGTTTGAGGAATATGGGCTGGTCCGGTCTCTTCTGCGTTGATAGAGGGTGAGAAACTGCCAAGACAAAGGTGAAATACCAGCTTAAGCCTCTGCCCTTTGATGGACAGCGAACACTAGAAACCCTGAAGGGAGCACAACCATGGTGGCATCATACACAGTAATCTCAGGGCCCCTCAGTCTCAAAGAATTATCTTCTGGGACTTTGGTTATTCCTAGGCGTGACTTCTCATAATTCTTGCTAATTAGGACACCCAGGATTGGCGCCAGACTCAGACAAGGGCTGCCCCTGGCGGATAATTTCAAGGGCTCACCTGTCCCAGGTCACAGAACAATGTCAGCCATGCTGCCCCTCCCCTCCTGGAGCTTGGAACAAATAAAACATTTTCGATCCTTCTCTGAGCAAAGCTTATGATAGTGGAGGTCTTAAGGGAAGGAGGAGGCAAGGGGAGGTCCATTTTACTACCCCAATCTTCTTTGAAATAATTCTTAACCATTGTGAGGTCTGGAGCAAGA
>NW_011492068.1:8030-13422 GCF_000754665.1 Bison bison bison | reverse complement strand
TGGGGCAAATCAATGAAGGCAAGATGAGAGAAGCATGAGAGATGAGAGAAGCTCTCCACACCAACACCTGTCGTTGGTATGGAGAGCAGAGTATTATGGTGAAATTTTGGATTTGAGGCAGTTTATGGATTAAGATACTGAGGATAGGATATATAAAGGGATAAACTGGGACAGAACAATCTAAGGGACTGGGCCTCAACGTTGGCTGCACAACACAACCATCTGGAGAAATATTACAAATAGGCATGCTTGGACCCCGCCCCAAACGAACAGGAATCCCTGAGGCTGGGGCAAGCATTGTTCTCTTTTCTAAGTTGCCTGGGTGACTCTAGCATGAAGTCAGGTTGAGAATGCCTTATCCAAAGGAAGGAGGGGAAGGGGCAGATGCTACTAAATGGCCAGACACAAGTCCGCTAACTCAGTGGTTCTCAACACTGCCTGTTCATCAGCATCACCCAGGGCCCAGGCTGCAACCCAGACCAACTGAATCCGAATCTCTGGGGATGGAACGCTGGGCGTCAGTTGTTACAGTTGATTCCAGGCTGCAGCCAGGGTTGAGAACCTCTGCTCTGTGTAACAGTTCCCACACAGGGCTGTCCATCAGCGTCATGGGGGCAGGAGTTGAGGCACTCCTGACTTAGTTGAAATTTGACTCTGATGGTGCTAAGGCAGTTATTCTGACAAGACAAGCCCTTGCTGTCATGAAGCTTATACTCAAGGGAATCCTGTGCCAGAGGATGAGGGCAGGAATATTTGACAGCTTTGTTTACTTCTGAATCTCTAGCCCTTGGCACATAGTAGGCACTTGATAAATGGTGAATAAATGACTAAATGGTGACCTAAGAGGTGTGAAGAAAATAACGCAGGATAAGGGGGATGATTTGTGTTTATGTGTGTGTACACGCGTGCTGGGGGATGGTTAAAGTGAACCAAGAGTAAAGCAAAAGTAATACAAAACAGAGAGGAGGATCTAGGAGGATCTGTAGTTTCAGTCTCCTCAGAGACTTCCTAAGAGGGCTTTAGGTGGAGGGAATTTCTTGGGATCACACTAAGGAGTGGGCCAGGTTTTTGGAAAGCTGCCTAGGAAGGGTACCCTGCAAAGCAGATGGAGCCAGCGTTCATTTCCCTCAGCCAGCACCCCTTCCTCTTCGAAGCATCTGTTCCCTCGCTGCCCACACCGGGCCCTCCAGTTCCAGGGCCTCACTCCTTGCGTGCCATTGTTCTCAGGTGCTAAGGGGCTTACTCTGTGCACTTACTCGGGGACAATACCTTCAACCAGGGGTTGGCCCCAACTGGGAGTGCTTCCTGAGGCCCCTCAAGGCACGCCACACCCTTACTTTAAGGCACTCCCTCATTTCTGTCAGGGTTCCACTGGCTCACCATGAGGGGAACCAGTGAAAAATATTTACCTTAAGATTGCTCAAATTCTCCAGACATGGACATTCAAGACTTTCTGTGATCAAAACACAATATTGGAAAACAGTTATTTCTGAGACATATACACATTTTAGCACAAAAATAACCTCAGTAATTTCATCAGAGAATCGCAGAAACTAGGCAAGCAGAAGAAACCAAAAGCGGTGAGATCCTCAAATTCTGGGCACAGGTCGTGGGGAAGATGCCTCTAACATGCCAAACTCATCCCATCTAGGGTCCCTTGCACTTACTGAACTCTGTGTGTGGGACCCTCTGCTTCCAGATCTTCTTGTGGTTACTTCCTTCCCGTTATTAAGATCTGATGTTTCTAGACTTCTTGGACCAAACTAATCTAGCCAGTCAGTCTGTATCACTTGGGCTCTTCTTTATGTGTTTTTCATATTCATTCATGAATGTCACAAATATGTACTGAGTATCTACTCTGTGCTTCTTTTGTAGACATGTGGGGATACAGTGAACAGAGAAAAATCCCTGCCCTCATGGAACTAGCATTCTAGGGAAGGGGGAGAGTCAATAAACAATTTTTTTAAAAAGCTTTCAGATGGTACAAATGCTAGGGATAAAATTAAAGCAGGGAGTGCTGGGGTGGCATTGGGGTTTCAGTTTTAAAGAAAAGTGTTCAGGGAATTTTTGACTTCAAATATAATACTTCAGCAAAGATCTGAAGAAGATAAATGTTCATGTGGCTGGAGTGGAGTGATTAAGAGGGATCATAAAGAGAGGTGGTCAGACAGGTTACCAGGAGGGGTGAGTGGAATCCAGACCATATGTGGCCTTGTAAGCCATTGTAAAGACCCTGGCCTTTATCTGGGTGAAATGGGAAGTACTTATTCCTATCTAGAATTATTGTGTTTATGTGCTGTACTCAGTCGCTCAGTCCTGGCCAACTCTTCACCACCCCAGATGAAGCCCTACTGTGTTTATATCCCCTTCCCAATTAGAAGGAGGTGAAGACTTTGTCTCTCATTCGCAGCTGTATCTCCACAACTTAGAACAGCGTCCAGCCCGAAGAAAGTGCTCAGTGACTCTGTTGAATGTGAATGAATGCATGAACTGGACAGGTGCAATATTAAATATTACCACAGGATACCTATATCTAAGTGTGACTCACTGCAGTGAAGTTGAAGAAAACAATGACATTGAGTTCAGATTTAGGAGACTTGGGATCCATATTCTGACTGACAGTATGACCTTGGACAAGTCACTTCCCTACCCTGAACCTCAGTCTCTTCAGCCGTAAAATAAGGTTATACTAGCTACTTTCTGGCTCTGACAGCCTATGATTCCATAATACAGGAAACACGCCAGTGACGTATCATCCTCTGACGATGACCTATTTATGGGATTCTGGCAACTTACCTCCATTCTATGATTCATCTTTTAATGAATGTTATTCCCACTCTCAACTGGAGAGGATATATTTCTTGAGTAGCTTCTTGAGTGGGTGCAGGCTTGAAACAACCAAGGCCAACTCCAGCTCTGTAGCTGGAGTTTTCAGGCCATCTTTACAGTAAACATGATACCCCTACCTCAGTGCTGTCCCACTGTTAGAGCCACATTGATCCTTTGAGCTTTAAAAGAATGGAGGACCAAACCCAACTCATAAATAAGGAGTCAGTTTTAACAGAGACAGAATTAAAGTGGGGTGCACCCTAGCCAAGATTTAATGCAAGCAAATAAATGTAGGTTTCATTTTTAGCTTTAAAAGCTTTTAAATATATTTTACTAGGGCTGACCTAGTTATATAAAGCAAGCATTCCTACTTAAAGAGATGATTAAATCCTAGCAGCATGGGCTGTAGTCTACATATAGATGTGATAAACCTTTATTTCCTGGATATTTCCCACAGGATCACGGTAACTGTAAACTTATAGTCACACTACATACTTTTCACCACAATTATTAATGGAATCTTACTAGCGTTTCAGAAAAAGCAAACTAGTTCATCACACTAGCTGGTTAACTGACTCAGTATTCCTCCAATTTAGATCAGCCTACTGGAAAACTCAGTATTCATCAATGCGATGAACAAACTCTCTGTTTAAATACAATCTAATTTAAAGTAAGAAAAGAAATCAATCCAACCTTCTGTAACCTTGCCACTTGGATCTGTGGAACTCTCATCATCAGAACTAAAGAAAAGATATAAGACATTTCATTTTTTTTGTATTTTATATGAAGGAATGAATAATTATTAATGAATAATAATGACTGTTAAAGAACCATCTGTTCAAGTCTTTATTTATACAGATGCAAACCTGGCATGGTATGTCTGTGAGTTCTCAAAATAAAAATGACAGCTACATTGACCTTGGTTTTATATATTCCCACTCGTGCTGTGCAATGATACCAACAGTTGAGATTTGCCTGCAATACTAATTATGTATGTTAAGACAAGCGTGAGTGGAGATAAAGCCAGTGGTGGGCCAGGAGTGGATGTCCTAAAATGGCATCGGGTCAAAAAGAAACCTTAATTTCATGGTGCCAGGTGGAAAAGGATATAGTTGGGACAGGGTGGATTTTCTTCCTTATGCCCTATTTCTCCCATGATACAAAGTGCTACTGTTCCGAGCTTATGGTTACCAGCGGGGAGGGTGGGGTGAAGGGGTGGTTAGGGAGTTTGGGATGGACATGTACACACTGCTGTATTTAAAACGGATAACCAACAAGGAAGCACTGTGTAGCACAGGGAACTCTGCTCAATGTTATGTGGCAGCCTGGATGGGAAGGGAGTTTGGGGGAGAATGGATACATGTATATGTATGGCTGAATCCCTTTGCTGTCTACCTGAAACTATTACAACATTGTTCATCGGTGATACCCCAATATACAATAAAAAGTTTTAAAAAACAAAAACAGAGTGCTACTGTTCCCAGTTTGTGAATATTCTTATGAACACAGGGGCACTTTTAGACATGTTTTGGCTATTCTAGAAAAACTATTAAGACTTCAGTGTACTTTGTTCCTCCCTGTCCCTATAGATACCACATGGTCCAGCCTTTCTCTTATAGTCTTTTCCAACCTGGATGGCCTTATCTAAATCTTATCCATCATTTAAAGCCCAATTCCAACTCTAACACTTGTGAGAATTCTTCCCTGAGTGCTCTAATTTACATTGCCCCCTGTCTCCTTGGGGTTCTTCTGACAGTGCCACCCTGCTGAGCATTTAGGTACATACATGAACTAAGTGGGACTCCTTTAGGTGAGCCATTAGGGTGGGGACTGCTGGCTCAGAGCCTGTCTCCCAGATTCAAGAACCTAACACATTAAAGACTCAAAGTAACTGTACTATAGACCACTATACTAGAAAGCAGATCCCAGGAGAAGAAAGTAGAGACCAGATAAATAGGAATAGGAGAAAAGATGTGGAGGGAAGGCCCAGGAAGTAAACACAGAGGGGAGTTAGGGGAAGGAGTGAGGGGAGATTGACGGGCTAAACTGGCTTCCTCACAGGTTTACTTGAGGGGCCCATTCTTCCCATCAACATAACGTTCATTTCAGATTTCTATTTCCTTAGCCAACTAGTATTACTTTGACTGTACCTAGAAAAGGAGGCCAGATCTTCTTCATCATGTAAAGATACACTCATCATTCTATGGATGAAGTGATGTGTTGGTTCGGTGCTAGGTCTCATTTCTGTTTCCTGGAAAAATACAAGTAAGACACAAAAGAGTGTTTATAATAAATAAAATATACCACAACATTTCGTTAGTTATCTATATAGCCAGCATTTCTGACCAGGCACACTTTGTTTGCTCATGAGATTTCACATGGCTTTCCAGTAAATAAACAGATCCCAATACATAGAGTTTGTGCAAGGCTATTGACCTGATGAGCTCCTGAACTGGTCAGAGTCACAGCCCTGTGTTTTGTTTTCTCTGGTTCATTGCTGCTTCTGAGTTAACTGGAAAGAAGTGAAAGTGAAAGTCGCTCAGTCATGTATGACTCTTTGCAA
>NW_011492068.1:7203-7363 GCF_000754665.1 Bison bison bison | reverse complement strand
GCGTGAGGAACTCCGCCCGTGGCAAAGGTCACGAGGAAGGAGGCTCGGCATACACAAAGGCAGGATCGAGCCTCAGGGGTCCCCCTGGAAATTCTCGAGCATCTACCCCCATAACCAGAGTCTGCCTACTTTACTGCTTTGTGCTCTCACCTACACCTGT
>NW_011492068.1:4385-6335 GCF_000754665.1 Bison bison bison | reverse complement strand
CCTGGAATTTTATTAGCTTTCCACGTAAACCAAGTTATTCAGCCTCTTTTCTTCACTGAATTTTCTCACTGAGCTATCCTTATTTAGCCACTCTTTGTTATCTTTGATTCTATTGTATCCTGATCACCGAAGCCGTCTCCCCTTCGAATTCTCTGGATCCACCAGGGCTGGACCCCGGCACCTGGCTTCATCTGTTAATCATTTCCCTTTTGTTGTAAATATCATCAGAACTGGGAGAGACTACTTGGGATCCAGTTGATGCCCTTATCTTCCTACCCAATGTGTATCACTTGGACTAAGTTTGTGAAACTCTCTACTCTTTCTATAGAAACCTGGTCACTGATAGTTACATTTCTCACTTACGCTTAGTTGTGTCTTCTTCTCCCAAGACGAGTTTGTGACAGTCACACATTCTGAGGTAGTTACATCAATGTTAGAATCAGTTCTTATTAGTGTCTGTTCAGATTCCGTCTGTTTTGCTGGTGACACTTCAGTCATTATAGTCACACTGGATTTGGGCTGACATTTTCCTACTGACAAAAATTTTTTCAGACTGCGATTGCTCATTGGTGGCTTAGGGTGAGCCACTGTGCTGGTAGTGAGCTTCATGTCTTCTTTTACTTGATCTTCAAGTGGGCTTTCTGGAAATTCTTCTTCTTCTTTTACAACCTCTTGTAAAACAACTTCATCTTCATCAGAAGCTAAGCTTTCTTCTTTATTTTCTAAATTTTCTTGACGAATATCATGAGTTAGTAACCAAATGATAAGATCTTTTTTGCTTTGAACATCTTTTAAAAGCTCCACTTCGGTGATGTCGGGCTTTATTAAACTCTGAAATGAATTTCTACTAGAAGTCTGGAATTAAAGAGACAATGAATGTTAAAAAACAATCAATTCAGTCATTTTTGCTGTGGCTCTACTGTATTGAATGGTAAGGCAACTTTCACATGGTTTCTATTTCAATTTAGTAAAATTACTTATCTTTAAGTGCCTTTCACTTATATATTAGTCACATGTTTAAAAGAAAAAATAAATGAAAATCACAAGCAATATTTCCTCTTTTCGATAATTCTTTTTTGCATTCAAGATTAACAGTCCAGTTCAAAGAAGAGACCCTAAGGTTCCTCCTTTTGCTTCAAAGTTTACATTTTACTCATCAAGAAATGCAAAATGCATACATTAAGTACACTGTTTTCATCATTTGCTTTGAAAGTCTTATAACAGATTTAGACACGATAACTTGTTTTTCTCAACTTCTTACTAGGGAACTAATACACCAATCTAAATAAAGAAATTTTCATGGAAAAGACAAAGTGTTGGCTGACCGGGATTTTTAAAACTGATGAATAATGGCAACATTGTGAAGGACTTTGAATGTTCACTCCTCACCCCTCCAACACCCTCATCCTTGGAACATATTTTCCAAAGGAAGCTTCAAAGAGTAAATTTTCATTCTCCTCACTTCCCTAGTCAAATGTTACTTTCCATTTTGCAATGTTAAAGCCAGATTAAGGAAGAGACCATTACAGTTAAACAAATAACTTTTCCCATTTCTGTAGCCTTTTGATGATGCCACAGAACTTTTAAGTTAGTTTGAGTTACCAATCTTAGATCCCTCTCTAACACTGCAAACCAGATTTTCAGATAAATGCTGCCTTAAAGGAATATCCTTTGTGCAAAACAAAATCTGGGTTAACAACTGGTTTGAGGGGCTCATAGTGAAGCACTCTTTGATTTTCACCCTCTTCCGTTTCTTTGAAAGACATGGGTGCTCTAGTGCTGCCTGTGCAGAGTCACTGGATTTCTGAGATGAAATTTGTAAGACAGTGCCTTCTGGGAGAGAGTAGTCTCCTTTCACAGCTTGATCAAAATGGCTGAAGGCTTGGGCTTCACTTCTAGAAGATGATGGTTTAAACTCTGATTCGAGCCCTTCCATTGGCTCTATGGTTT
>NW_011492068.1:0-500 GCF_000754665.1 Bison bison bison | reverse complement strand
AGCACTTTCTTTCTCTGTATCTGCAGGATCTTCTAGATATGAATCTGGGTTAGCTCCTCCGGGAAGAAAATTTCCATAGATTGGCCTATATCTGTAATTTTCAATGCCTCTCTCTTCCGGTTCAGGTTCATTAAACATATCTGGAGAAACTGCATCTAAAATGAAATTGACTAAACTCTTAAGTATTTGTTTCTCTTGTAGTGGCTTACTTATACATGTTTCCAAATCTGGCAAGTTCATGTTTAATTCAGTTTGAAGAGCTTTCAAAATAGTACTTGACACTTTTTTTGCATGCCTGTATAAAGTCGACTGCAATCGTTTTTCATGTGTGTTACCACAGCTGTTGGTATTTTCACTTTCACAGTATGTCTTGTCCTGTTTATTTCCACAGATTATAGCACCAAGATTTTCTAAATTTCTATTGGCAAACCCTTCCAACTTAGCAAAAACCATTTCAAAGATGTCTGAGGCCAAGGTTTTCAGTTTATTCAGATGCTTTT
>NW_011492067.1:22914-23764 GCF_000754665.1 Bison bison bison | reverse complement strand
AGGTGGAAGGATGGAAAAGGCAAGAGGGTCTAGGTGTTGATTGGGTTCTTCTCTCAGCTCATAACATGTTGCAAAGGCAAACATCACAGCATTTTCACCAGAACCAGATCCCCTACAACTGTGACAGGGAAGAAAAGTTACCTTTGTTGGCTCATGACCTCCATGTCACCGGCAGCCCCTCCCAACACTCCAGGTCTTTGGTCTGTTCCTACTTCTCCTCAAAGTGAAAGTAAAAGTATTAGCTGCTCAGTCATGTCCGACTCTTTGTGACCCCATGCAGTGTAGCCTGCCAGGTTCCTCTGCCCATTGCATAATAATGACAAAAGAAAAGGAGTGGTATCAAGACTGAAGCTGCTTATTCAGTGTTTCAATGGGAAGAAATAAACCATTCCAGAAACTTCTTTCATGTAAAATTCCAAAGTGCGGTAATAAACCAATGGCTTGTGATGACTTAGAAAAGGAAGCAGGGATCATTAGAACAACCTCTTGGGTTCCATAAATAAAGGATTGTAGTGCTGAATTAAATGCATATACTTATAAAGGCTGATAGATCTGAAGGAAACTGTAGTGAAACCATAGCATTAAGATTTTGGCAGGCATCTTAAGATGTTAGTTTCTTAAGATGCTCTTGAGATACAGTACTGAGTGTGAGTGTATTATGGATATGTATTATATGCACACACACATATATTAATATTAAGGTAAGGGTAAGGATTAGCCACGGGTGGCTACCCCATGTCTGAGGTCAGGGGCAGAAGCCGGGAGGACTCCACGCCCAAGAGGAGGCAGCCAAGAGGAGTTACCCCGCATCCGAGGTTAGGGGTAGCGACCGAGAGGAGCTACCCATGCC
>NW_011492067.1:22128-22688 GCF_000754665.1 Bison bison bison | reverse complement strand
TGAACAGTATGGAAAGGCAAAATGATAGGATACTGAAAGAGGAACTCCCAGGTCAGTAGGTGCCCAGTATGCTACTGGAGATCAGTGGAGAAATAACTCCAGAAAGAATGAAGGGATGGAGCTAAAACAAAAACAATACCCAGTTGTGGATGTGACTGGTGATAGAAGCAAGGGCCGATGCTGTAAAGAGCAATATTGCATAGGAACCTGGAATGTCAGGTCCATGAATCAAGGCAAATTGGAAGTCGTTAAACAAGAGATGGCAAGAGTGAATGTCAACATTCTAGGAAGCAGCGAACTAAAATGGACTGGAATGGGTGAATTTAACTCAGATGACCATTATATCTACTGCTGCGGGCAGGAATCCCTCAGAAGAAATGGAGTAGCCATCATGGTCAACAAAAGAGTTCAAAATGCAGTACTTGGATGCAATCTCAAAAACGACAGAATGATCTCTGTTCATTTCCAAGGCAAACCATTCAATATCATGGTAACCCAAGTCTATGCCCCAACCAGGAACACTGAAGAAGCTGAAGTTGAACAGTTCTATGAAGACCTAC
>NW_011492067.1:18744-19128 GCF_000754665.1 Bison bison bison | reverse complement strand
GTGTTTAGCTCTTAGAAATGTGTACTGGAGTATCAGTTGGTGAAATTATATGTATCTTGGAGTCGTGCTAAATACTGGTGGCTCTGCTGCAAAAAAAAGCAGAGTTTAATGAAATGAGAGGGACAACATGAAGATAATTGTTGAAGCTTGTTTTGTGGAAGTTCAATGTTGTATTATACTTTTCTATATGTTTTAAAATTTCCATAATAAAAAGTTTAAACATCTACTTCCCATGATAGGATATGAACAAATAAGAACTAAGGTCAGGGTCTCTGATCAGATGAACTCCCAGTGTTTTAGGGTTGGGAACTCATAATTCCTCATGATACTTCCTTAACCGGCAGGCACAAGATAGAGAATTACTATTCATTATGTAAAAATAAA
>NW_011492067.1:17516-18315 GCF_000754665.1 Bison bison bison | reverse complement strand
CAAGTTCATTCCAGAGCCCTCTCTCCATTGCCCTCATGTCTCAGTTTGCTATTCAGACCTCTAGATTTCCCTCATTCAAAAATAAGCCTGGGAGGAGTTCCCTGGTGGCACAGTGAATAAGAATCCACCTGCCAATGCAGTGGACACAGGTTCAATCCCTGGTCCGGGAAGATTCCACATGCTGTGAAACATCCAAGCCTGTATGCCACAACTGCTGAGTGCCCATGCTGCAACTACTGAAGCCCACATGCCTAGAGCCTGTGCTTCACAATGAGAAGCCAGCGCAATGAGGAGCCCACACACCACAATGAAGAGTAGCCCCTGCTCTCCCCTACCAGAGAAAGCCATATGAAGGCAAGAAAGGCCAAAAGACCACCACAGCCAAAAATAAAACAAGTAAACAAACAATAACCTGCCTTATTTCTTATTTTTTTAAATGTTACACTGTGGCAGGTGGGATCTTAGTTCCCTGATGAGGGAAACTAAGATTAAACCTGTCCCTCCTGCATTGGAAGCACATAGTCTTAACCACTGGACCACCAGGGAAGTCCCTTTTGTTGTTTTTTAACTTTGGGGTTTTTTTTGACCTGCATTGCTGATTTTCAATCAGTTCCTTGATCAAACTTTGATACTATATGAGTGTTGCATCAGCAAACTACAACAGGGTGAAAGAGAACTTTACATTACACATAACTATCCTTTGCCACCCAACTATGAGTATCTCCAACACAAGACCAGATTCTTTCTTCAGAGCAGGTGGAATGTTGAAGGAGGGAAGCAGAGAAAATACTGAGGACTG
>NW_011492067.1:12654-15046 GCF_000754665.1 Bison bison bison | reverse complement strand
TAGACTGTGTAATCCACGGGATCACAAAGAGTTTGACATGACTGAGTGACTTTCACCTCACTTTGCTTCATGGGATTTTAAAGGCAGGATGTAATTTTGTTCTCATCTGCTCCCCAGCTGAATGGCACAGGCTTCATCTCCCTCTATGGCATTCTCTCATCCCGGATCCAGACTCCATAAGCCTACTGCCTCCTACTTTCTGAATTTTCCAGACCCCAAGTGGGAAATTAGGGTGTTCTACTTCACTCATAACACAGGTTTATGGCATGAGAGTCTCCTCTACAAAACTGATAACTCTGCTGGCTTCTAGAAGGAGGTAAGGGATGAGCCATAGTTGAAGGGGTTTCTATCATATCCTGTATCACCCTACTTTGGGGATGGTGATCACTGGGGACATGCGTCTCCAGTTCTCTGCCTCTCATTCCCAGACCTTTGCTCTCCTCTGACTTGGGTTTTGATCTCTCTTCTGTGGAGGAAATATTGGTTGGCTGTTTTCTTGCCAATTGTGCTCTTTATACCAGCAACAGTACCCTTTAAGCTATAACCTCAAGAATATCATTTTCATTCCTTTTACACAAACATTCACACCATAGCAAGGGACAGTCAACTTAATATTCTGGTAAAATACCTTTCCATAATTGTTTCCACTTATTGAACATCTCTTCTGTGCTAGGAACTGCACTAAGCACTTTCACATAAAAAATAACTCCATGAAATTGATACTGATTTTCAGTACCCACTTTACAGATGAGAAACTTTGTTCAGGGAACACAATTGTCAACTGGATGTGGGAGAGTTGTCCCTGTTAGAAGGTGGCATTCCTTATTTATCTGATACAGCTGCTGGCAACCTAAGAGTTTCCAATTTTTGAAGGAATCAGGTAGAAAGAAAAGACATGTTTTAGTTCTACTTACAAAGGTCTAATTTTCCAAGTTATAAGTCACAATTATCTTGAAGGGAAGGGTTTCATTATATCTGGAAAATGCAAACTTAAACTGGTAATATTTTAGACAAAAACCATAAAAATCATAACCATATTCACCAGTTCACTCAGAAACTAATCCTTTTTGTTAACAGTATTATGAAGCAATCAGGCTTTCTGCTAGATTTATAAAATTTCTTACAAAGTTGAACAGCATGGTCTGAAATTTATCAGAAACCCATATTTACCAAAAGTCCTTCCTATGAATCTTCTTGAATATAAAGCACTTTTGCAAAACTGTCTGAGTACAACAATAGCAATCTGTAAAGGATGTAAGATTTTTCCATAAATGTGCATGCTGCACAGGTTAATAAACTGTATTTCTCCTGTTCATCTGTCTTACATCATTTGAATTTCCAAGGCTCCATCCAGAGAGCCTAGAAGTGTAACAGAGAGAGGAATTTTCCTCTCCCGTACACAGTGAAGTATACATAATATAAAACAAACCTTTTAAACCATTTCTTAAATGCACTGCTCTGTGGCATTAATTATAAATTAATAATATTCATTCATAATCATTCATTGTTGTGAATCCATCTCCAGAATTTCTACATTTTCCCTTTAGATTTTATTAGGTTTGCCATAGCTTTCCTTCCAAAGGGAAAAACCCTTTTAATATTATGGCTGCAGTCACTGTCTTCAGTGATTTTGGAGCCCAAGAAAATACAATCTGTCACTGCTTCCATTTTATCCCTATGTATTTCCATGAAGTGATGGGACCAGATACCATGATCTTAGCTCTTTGAATGTTGAGTTTCAAACTAGGTTTTTACCTCTCCTCTTTCATCCCCATCAAGAGAATCTTTCGTTCCTTTTTGCTTTGTGCCACTAGAGTGGTATCATCTGCATCAGTTCAGTTCAGTTAGTGGCTCAGTTGTGTCCGACTCTTTGAGAGTTCATGGACTGCAGCACACCAGGCTTCAACTGCATATCTGAGGTTATCGATATTTCCCCTGGCAATCTTGATTCTAGTTTGTGCTTTACCCAGTCTGGCATTTTGCATAATGTAGTCTGCATATAAGTTAAATAAGCAGGATTACAATGTACAGCCTTCTTGTACTTCTTTTCCAATTTTTCTTTGTCTGAGGAAGTATTCATTTTCCCTTCACTTTTGAACAATCATTTCACAAATTACAGAATCCTAAGTTGGTGGTCTTTTCTCTCAACACTTAAAACTTTTTCACTCTACTCTCTCCTTGTTTGCGTGGCTTCTGAGAAGATTTGAATATAACTCTTATCTTTATTCCTCTATAGCCAAAGTGTTTTTTCTTTAACTTGAAAATAATAAGCCTAGGGCGGTCCTAAGATGGCGGAGGAATAGGATGGGGAGACCACTTTCTCCCCCACAAATTCATTGAAAGAACATTTGAACGCTGAGCAAATTCCACAAAACAACTTCTGAATGCTGAC
>NW_011492067.1:8111-10514 GCF_000754665.1 Bison bison bison | reverse complement strand
TCATTGTGGAGAAACTTTTCATCATTAACCTAGATGTTTTATAATTGGTGCTGTATAGATGGAGAAGTCTTGAGGCTACTGTAAGAATAAGACTGAAAAGCAGCGGCAGGAGGCTTAAGTCCCAAACCTGAGAACAGCAGAGAACTCCTGACTCCAGGGAACATTAATCCATAAGCGCTCATCAAAAGCCTCCATACCTGTATTCAAACCAAGCACCACCCAAGGTCCAAGAAGTTCCAGAGCAAGACACACCATTCAAATTCTCCAGCAATGCAGGAACATAGCCCTGAGCTTCAATATACAGGCTGCCCAAATTCACACCAAACTCACTGACATCTCAAAACTAACTACTGGACACTTCATTGCACTCCAGAGAGAAGAAATCCAGCTCCACCCACCAGAACACCGACACGAGCTTGCCTAACCCGGAAAACTTGAATAGCCATCCATCCAACCCCACCCACAGTGAGGAACCTCCACAATAAAGAAGAACCACAAACTGCCAGAATACGGAAAGGCCACCCCAAACACAGCAATATAAACAAGATGAAAAGGCAGAGAAATACTCAGCAGGCAAAGGAACAGATAAATGCCCACCTAACAAAACAAAAGAGGAAGAGATACGGAATCTACCTGATAAAGAATTCAGAATAATGATAACGAAAATGATCCAAAATCTTGAAAACAAAATGGAGTTAAATAAAACTAGCCTGGAGACAAGGATTGAGAAGATGCAAGAAATGTTTAACAAGGATCTAGAAGAAATAAAAAAAGAGTCAATCAATAATGAATGATGCAATAAATGAGATAAAAAAACACTCTGGAGGGAACAAGCAGTAGAATAAAGGAGATAGATGATAGGATAAGTGAGGTAGAAGATAGAATGGTAGAAATAAATGAAGCAAAGAGGAAAAAAGAAAAAAATAATTAAAAGAAATGAGGACAAGCTCAGAGACCTCTGGGACAATATTAAACACCCCAACATTCGAATCATCAGAGTCCCAGAAGAAGAAGACAAAAAGAAAGACCGTGAGAAAATACTTGAAGAGATAGTAGTTGAAAACTTCCCTAAAATGAGGAAGGAAATAGCCACCCAAGTCCAAGAAACCTAGAGGGTCCCAAACAGGATAAACCCAAGGTGATACACCACAAGACACATATTAATCAAAGTAACAAAGATCAAGCACAAAGAACAAATATTAAAAGCAGCAAGGGAAAAACAACAAATAACACACAAGGGGATTCCCATAAGGATAACAGCTGATTTTTCAATAGAAACTCTTCAGGCCAGGAGGGAACGGAAGGACATCCTTAAAGTGATGAAAGAGAAAAACCTACAGCCCAGATTACTGTACCCAGCAAGGATCTCATTCAAATATGAAGGAGAACTCAAAAGCTTTACAGACAAGCAAAAGTTGAGAGAATTCAGGACCACCAAACCAGCTCTCCCACAAATGCTAAAGGATCTGCTCTGGACAGGAAACACAGAAAGAGTGTATAAACTCGAACCCAAAACAACAAAGTAAATGGCAACGGGATCATACTCATCAATAATTATCTTAAATGTAAATGAGTCGAATGCCCCAACCAAAAGACAAAGTCTGGCTGCATGGATACAAAAACAAGACCCCTATATGTATTGTCTACAAGAGACCCACCTCAAAACAAGGGACACATACAGACTGAAAGTGAAGTGCTGGAAAAAGATATTCCACGAAAATAGAGACCAAAGAAAGCAGGAGTAGCAATACTCATATCAGATAAAATAGATTCTAAAATAAAGGCTGTGAAAAGAGACAAAGAAGGATACTATATAATGATCAAAGGATCAATTCAAGAAGAAGATATAACAATGATAAATATATATGCACCCAACATAGGAGCACCACAATATGTAAGACAAATGCTAACAAGTATGAAAGGGGAAATTAACAATAACACAATAATAGTGGGAGACTTTAATATCCAACTCACACCTATGGATAGGCCAACTAAAGAGAAAATTAACAAGAAACACAAACTTTAAATGATACAACAGACTATTTAGACCTAATTGATATCTATAGGACATTTCACTGCAACACAATGAATTTCACCTTTTTTCAAGTGCACACGGAATCTTCTCCAGGAGAGATCACACCCTGGGCCATAAATCTAGCCTTGGTAAGTTCAAAAAAATTGAAATCATTCCAAGCATCTTTTCTGACCACAATGCAGTAAAATTAGATGTCAATTACAGGAGAAAAACTATTAAAAATTCCAACATATGGAGGCTGAAAAACATGCTGCTGAATAACGAAGAAATCAAAAAAGAAATCAAAATGTGCATAAAAATGGATGAAAATGAATACACAACAACTCAAAACCTATGGGACACTGTAAAAGCAGTGCTAAGGAGAAGTT
>NW_011492067.1:7621-8011 GCF_000754665.1 Bison bison bison | reverse complement strand
GTTAGTAGAAGGAAATAAATCTTAAAAATTAGGGCAGAAATAAATGCAAAAGAAACAAAAGAGACCATAGTAAAAATCAACAAAGCCAAAACCTGGTTCTTTGAGAAGATAAATAATCTTTTATTTATTATTAGTCAGACTCATCAAGAAACAAAAGGAGAAGAATCAAAACAACAAAATTAGAAATGAAAATAGAGAGATCACAACAGACAACACAGAAATACAAAGGATCATTAGAGACTACTATTAGCAACTATATGCCAATAAAATGGACAACTTGGAAGAAATGGACAAATTTTTAGAAAAGTACAACTTTCCAAAACTGAACCAGGAAGAGATAGAAAATCTTAACAGATCCATCACAAGCATGGAAATTGAAATTGTAATCAG
>NW_011492067.1:4580-4874 GCF_000754665.1 Bison bison bison | reverse complement strand
ATATACACAATGGAATATTACTCAGCCATTAAAAAGAATACGTTTGAATCAGTTCTAATGAGGTGGATGAAACTGGAGCCTATTATACAGAGTGAAGTAAGCCAGAAAGAAAAACATCAATACAGTATGCTAATGCATATATATGGAATTTAGAAAGATGGTAATGATAACCCTATATGCAAGATAGCAAGAGACACAGATGTATAGAACTGTCTTTTGGACTCTGTGGGAGAGGGCGAGGGTGGGATGATTTGTGAAAATGGCATTGAAACATGTATATTATCATATGTGGAA
>NW_011492067.1:0-394 GCF_000754665.1 Bison bison bison | reverse complement strand
TATCTTTGAAATCTGTGGTGTATTGTACAGCTAAAGCACACCTCAATTTGGATCAGATACATTTAAAGTTCTCAAAATCATCATGTGAATAGTGCTACTGTATTTAGAAACCCAAGGTTTATAATATTAATATGGATTTTCATGGGCCAAGGGAGTCAATGTGTTTTCAATAATTGGGAGGATGTTCCTCATAGGTTTCATAGTTTGGGTTCCCCAGTCGCAGACCTTGAGGCAAACATTTGAGTGAAATTGGTTTATTTTAGAAGAGATCCTAGGAAAACACATGTAGGGAGTGAAGTGAGACAAAAATAGGAAGGAAACCAATAAAAAGTGTGTTAGCAAGAAAGTTACTGCTTTTGCAACTGGGCTCCTTCTCTCGGAGTCACCTTGGGAG
>NW_011492066.1:9872-10521 GCF_000754665.1 Bison bison bison | reverse complement strand
GTGGGATAAAGCCCACTTGGTCATGATGTATGATATTTTTAATATATTGTTGGATTCTGTTTGCTAGAATTTTGTTAAGGATTTTTGAATCTATGTTCATCAGTGATATTGGCCTATAGTATTCTTTTTTTGTAGGATCTTTGTCAGGTTTTGGTATTAGGGTGATGGTGGCCTCATAGAATGAGTTTGGAAGTTTACCTTCCTCTGCAATTTTCTGGAAGAGTTTGAGTAGGATGGGTGTTAGCTCTTCTCTAAATTTTTGATAGAATTCAGCTGTGAAGCCGTCTGGACCTGGGCTTTTGTTTGCCGGAAGATTTCTGATTACAGTTTTGATTTCCATGCTTGTGATGGGTCTGTTAAGATTTTCTGTTTCTTCCTGGTTCAATTTTGGACGGTTGTACTTTTCTAAGAATTTGATAATTTCTTCCACGTTGTCCATTTTATTGACATACAGTTGCTGAAAGTAGTCTCTTATGATCCTTTGTATTTCTGTGTTGTCTGCTGTGATCTCTCCATTTTCATTTCTAATTTTGTTGATTTGATTCTTCCCCCTTTGTTTCTTTTTTATTTTATTTTATTTTTAAACTTTACATAATTGTATTAGTTTTGCCAAATATCAAAATGAATCCGCCACAGGTATACATGTGTT
>NW_011492066.1:5521-5959 GCF_000754665.1 Bison bison bison | reverse complement strand
GAAATTTCTCTGGAGCTGTTGTGGGCAGCGTGGGGTCAGTTCAGTTTCATATAGTTCCTTGTTCCAGCTTATACTTCTCAAGATCTATAGGCCCCTTCCAATGTAGTTGGTGTTAACTACAGGGTTTTAATCTGTCGCACCTGTCACTTCCAAGGCGGTTCCCTCTGTTTGTTTTAGCTTTTTCTGTTTGCAGTTCTCTTCAGTGTCTAATTTCTGCCCTGACATGAGGGGGCGAAGGTGGTCACTAATTTAGGCTCACTTGTTCAGTTGTGCTGTGGGGAAGGAGGAACACTACAAACAAATATCACTGGAGTGTGTGGGGAGTACTCGCAGTATCTTGGTCTCACTGGGTTTGCCCCTGCTCATGGCGTGTGTGCTTTTCCAGTCTACACTGCTTAGGCTTCAGGTTGCTCTGCAGTGGAACTGTCTGAAGCGGGC
>NW_011492066.1:5068-5421 GCF_000754665.1 Bison bison bison | reverse complement strand
CTAAGCCACTCAGGTTCAGGTTCTCGGGTACTCCACAAAGGTGCAGACTCGGTTGGGCCTGCGTTTTGTGCCCTTCACAGGTCCGAGCAGCTCAGGCGACCAGGTGCTTGGCGAGGGCACTCTTCCCAGGTGCAGTGCATTTTATCACTTCCCCGGTCCCAGCCGCTAGATTTCCTGGGTGGCAGCGGGTGTGCCCTCTCAGGTGTGCCATGTATCTCTTCTGGGGAGCTGATCTCTGGCTGCAACCCTCCCGGGGATGTTAACTGTCCAGAATCCCAGGAAGTCTTGGTTAGCTACTGGAAGCCTGCTTGCAGTTTGGTAGAGGATGCCGTCTCTGGGTCAGAGTTTGCCCC
>NW_011492066.1:3025-4968 GCF_000754665.1 Bison bison bison | reverse complement strand
TCAAATGATCTTTCAATGAATTTGTTGGGGAGAAAGTGGTCTCCCTGTCCTATTCCTCCATCATCTTAGGACCGCCTCCCGCCACCCCCGTGTCCTGCCTTTCCCTATATAGATCTGAGTTTTTGGCTTTTATCATTTTCCTTCTCTCTGAGGAACTTCTTTTATGACGTTCCCTCAGTTTGGCTTTGTCTGAGAAAGTCTTTACTTTGCCTTCATTTTCAAAGGGTAATTTCACTGGATGTAGAATGATTGACTGATTGATTTTTCTTTCAATATTTTAACTGTTTCACTCCACTCTCTTCTTGTGTGTGTGGTTCCCGACAAGAAGCCTGATGTGTCTCTTATCATTAATCCTCTATACTTATGGCACATCCCTGCTTCCCATGGCTTCTTTCAAGGTTTCATCTATTGCCTGTTTTTCTGCAACTTGAATATGATATTCTAGTTTTTTGGTATTTATACTGCTTGGTGTTTTCTGAGCTTCTTACATACATATTTTGGTGTCTGTCTTTAAGTTCGGAATATTCTCAGTCATTATTACATCAAATATTTATTCTGCTTCATTATCTTTTTTCCTACTGGTGTTCCAGTTAGCTTATGTTGTACCTTTTAAACTTATCCTACAGTATTTTGATGGTATGCTATTTTCTCCACATTTTCCTCTTGCATTTCAGCTTACAAAGTGTTTACAGACATATCATCATGCTGTCTGATTACTTCATCAGCTCTATGCAGTACACATCAAAGATATTCTTCAGATCTGTTAGCATTTTTAATTTTCAACGTGTACTTTTGAATTTTTCTTAGACTTCCCATCCTTCTGCTCACAATGTCCATCTGTTTCTTGCATGCTGTCTATTTCTTCTGTTAGGTCACTTAATATCTTCATCATAGCTGTTTTTAAATTCCTTGTCTCTGTGTATCTTTAAACACATAAACTGTGACTGATGCTAGCTTCAGGGGAAAGACTGTAGCCCTGTGGCCAGTTGGTTGTGTGTCTCTAACAAGGCTTTGTGGCCTCTGTTCTATACAGCTTTCAAGGAAAAGACTTACACCCTGTGCAATATACAGGCCCATCAGGTGGTTGCTCATGAGAAAGCAATAATTGAGAGTTACCCCCCACCCCCCAGAAAAAGAGGCAGAAGCAAGTGTAAAAAGCAGCCATGCTGAGCTCTACTTTTCTAAGAGCAGACAGCTCATTAGAACTCTTAAATTCCTCTGATGCTGCTGCTCAGATTTATTTCACACACATCCTGATCCTCAGGCTTGTAGATGGTAAGAGAAAGCACCCATGTTGTCCTGTGGCACAAATGTTTATGAAAAGTGTCTCTGAATGCCTAATCTCAAAACCTCCCGAATAGAGCAGATCTCACTGCTCAATTGTAAAACAGGCAGTGAATGTAGGTCCTCTTAAGCACCAAAGCATATCAACAAGGCAGAGGGTTATTCTGCACTCTGCTATCCACTTAAGACCAAGTTCTCTAAAGCAAATTGGATGGCAACCACAGAGGATTCTCTTAATCCTGATGATACTGATTATAACTCCATGAAAAAGGATGCTGTTGTAGGCTGAATAATGGCCACCCAGGATACACACATCACATTACTAAAGTTTGAATGTCAACTTATATGGCACAGACTTTGTAGATGCAATTGACTTAGGGATCCTGAGATTTAGAAACTGCGAGATTACCCAACTGGGACCTCAGTTCAGTTCAGTCGCTCAGTCATATCTGGCTATTTGAGAAGCCATGGTCTGCAGCACACCAGGCTTCCCGGTCGATCACCAACTCCCAAGGCTTGCTCAAATTCATGTCCATCTAGTCCGTGATGCCATCCAAACATCTCATCCTCTGTGGTCTCCTTCTCCTCCTGCCTTCTATCTTTCCCAGCATCTGGGTCTTTTCCATGAGTCAGTTTTTCATGTCAGGTGGCCAAAGTAT
>NW_011492066.1:0-901 GCF_000754665.1 Bison bison bison | reverse complement strand
GTAGTAGATATAATGGTCACCCATTCCTGTCCATTTCAGTTCACTGATTCTTAAAATGTCAATGTTTACTGTTGCTGTCTCCTGCTTGACCACTTCCAATTTACCTTGATTCATGGACCTAATATTCCAGGTTCCTATGCAATATTGCTCTTTACATCATCAGACTTTACTTCCATCACCAGTTACATCCACTACTGGGTGTTGTTTTCACTTTGACTCTGTCTCTTCATTCTTTCTGGAGTTATTTCTCCACTATTCTCCAGTAGCGTACTGGGAACCTACTGGCCTGGTAGTTCATCTTTCAGTGTCATATATTTTTGCCTTTTCATACTGTTCATGGGGTTCTCAAGGCAAGAATACTGAAGTGGTTTGCCATTCCCTTCTCCAGTAGACCACGTTTGTCAGAACTCTCTACCATGACCCATCTGTCTTGGGTGGCCTTACAGAGAATGGCTCATTGTTTCATTGAGTTAGACAGGGCTGTGATCCATGTGATCAGTTTGGTTAGTTTTCTGTGATTTTGGTTTTCATTCTGTCTTCTCTCTGATGGATAAGGATAAGAGGCTTGTGGAAGCTTCCTGATGGGAGAGACTGACTGTGGGGGGATCTGGGTCTTGTTCTGATGGGCAGGGCCATGATCAGTAAATCTTTAATCCAATTTTCTCTTGATGGGAGGGGCTGTGTTTCCTACAGTTGCTTGGCCTGAGGCCAAACTATGGTAGGGGTAATGATGGTAAAGGGACTCCTTCAAAAGGACTTAGGCCTGCACTGTTGTGTTCAGTGCCCTGACCCTGTAGCAGGCCACTGTCAACCCATGCCTCTGCCAGAGACTCCTGGACACACAGGCAAATCTGGCTCAGTCTCTTGTGGGGACACTGCTCCTTTCTCCTGGACCCTGGTG
>NW_011492065.1:22744-23297 GCF_000754665.1 Bison bison bison | reverse complement strand
CAGCCACTATGGAGAATAGTGTGGAGATTCTTTGAAAAACTGGAAATAGAACTGCCAAATAACCCAGCAATCCCACTGCTGGGCATAAACACAGAGGAAACCAGAATTGAAAGAGACACATGTACCCCAGTGTTCATCGCAGCACTGTTTATAACAGTCAGGACATGGAAGCAACCTAGATATTCATCAGCAGACGAATGGATAAGAAAGCTGTGGTACATATACAGAGTGGAATATTGCTCAGCCTTTAAAAAGAATACATTTGAATCAGTTCTAATGATGTGAATGAAACTGGAGCCTATTATACAGAGTGAAGTAAGCCAGAAAGAAAAACACCAATACAGTATACTAACGCATATATATGGAATTTAGAAAGAAGGTAACAATAACCCTGTATGCAAGACAGCAAAAGAGACATAAATGTATAGAAAAAACAGTCTTTTGGACTCTGTGGGAGTGGGCGAGGGTGGGATGATTTGGGAGAATGGCATTGAAACATGTATATTATCATATGTGAAATAGATCGGCCAGTCCAGGTTTGATGCATGATACG
>NW_011492065.1:21831-22527 GCF_000754665.1 Bison bison bison | reverse complement strand
ATGGGTACAGTGCTACCTTTAAAGTGTCCAAGTAGAATAACATGATTTGCATTTTAAGTTTGTAGGTGGTAAAATCAATGACATCTCTAAACAGATCCTTTTATTCCTTGTGCTACACAATTTCACATGTGTTAGGAGTTGATTGTGACTACTTGAATAATGTTACATCTTGACCTGTGCTTTAACTAACTGAGGACATCTTGATTGTATGAATTACTCAGGTGTTATTATTATTATTATTTTAAAATATGGCTCATTACTTAGATTTCCCCCCAGTCAGTTAGAACTTGCCAATCAATTGCAAAACACAGAAGACTCTTACTTTCATTAGGTTACAAGCACACAGTATAATATAAAAAGTAAGCATAAAGGAAAAAATCCAAAAGATAAAGTCATTTTCTTATGCAAGAATAAGAATTGAAGAAACTGTGATCTCTGTCTGTGGACACTTATAGTCTATCTAGCTGACTTTTGAATAAAGAGGAGTTTCTAGATCAAAACAGCCTTTCTAGCAACACCACGGAAGTCAACAATCACGTACATTTAAAATAAAGATGTGTGCTGTGTCCTAAGTCACTTCAGTCATGTCTGACTTTTTGCGATCCTATGGACTGTAGCCTGCCAGATTCCTCTGTCTATGGGATTCTCCAGGCAAGAATACTGGAGTGGGTTGCCATGCCCTCCTCCAGGGGATCT
>NW_011492065.1:19806-19932 GCF_000754665.1 Bison bison bison | reverse complement strand
AACAACCTCAGATATGCAGATACCACCACCTTTATGACAGAAAGTGAAGAGGAACTAAAGAGCCTCTTAATAAAAGTGAAAGAGGAGAGTGAAAAAGCTGGCTTAAAACTCAACATTCAAAAAACT
>NW_011492065.1:19261-19706 GCF_000754665.1 Bison bison bison | reverse complement strand
GGAAAGCTATGACCATCCTAGACAGTATATTAAAAAGCAGAGACATTACTTTGCTGACAAAGGTCCATATAGGCAAAGTTATGGTTTTTCCACTAGTCATGTATGGATGTGAGAGCTGATCCATAAAGAAGGCTGAGCACCATAGAATTGATGCTTTTGAACTGTGGTGTTGGAGAAGACTCTTGAGAGCCCCTTGGATTGCAAGGAGATCAAACTAGTCAATTTTAAAGGAAATCAGCCCTGAATATTCATTGGAAGGACTGATGCTGAAGCTGAAGCTCCAATCCTTTGGCCACCTGATTCAAAGAACTGACTCATGGAAAAGACCTTGATGCTGGGAAAGATTGAAGGCAGGAGGAGAAGGGGGTAAAAGAGAATGAGATGGTTGGATGGCATCACAGACTCAATGGACATGAGTTTGAGTAAGCTCTGGGAGTTGGTGATG
>NW_011492065.1:18457-19097 GCF_000754665.1 Bison bison bison | reverse complement strand
TAGGATTCATGAAAATAATAGTCTAAGATATAGAAAAAGATGTAGGAAAAAATGTAGGAGAAGTAGCTTAATATGTAGATAGCCTTCTCTCTTTACATAAAGGTATATTTTAAGTGAACCACTGAAAGAAGTCTTAGTGAATCACGTAAGACTCTGGAGACTTCTCTGGCAGTCCAGTGGTTAAGACTCCAAGCTCCTACTGCACAAAGCATGGTTTCAATCCCTGGCTGGGTACTAAGATCCCATGTGCCACAAAAAAAGAATCTGATAGGTAAGTTTTCTCTGTTTTCAGTCCATTTTCAGTTTAAAAATCTGAAAATAAACTGGTGAAAAAAAAACAAGGAAAATTATACAGGAACTCTTCATAGAAGAACTTTCTAGGAAATCACATATACAAACTCACAGAAATACTGAATTTGAGTCAAGAACCTGATACATATTACACTGGAGTATTTTAGGCCACTCTTGGTCCATATTTCTTAAAGTTCACTCTATTTGACTCCATAAGAAGTTACCAAGGGAGCAAGAATTCTGTTTTCAGAACATTGAGCCCTATGCTTCTGTTTTCTGGGCAAATTTAGATGTCTTCAGCAATTTCAAATGCTTCCATGGATTTAGTTAGTTGTTTGTATCCCAAATA
>NW_011492065.1:16848-17826 GCF_000754665.1 Bison bison bison | reverse complement strand
ACAAGGCCAAAGGTATCCTTTACTGGAGGGAAACTGGATTATGGAAGAGTCTGAAAAGAAAAATCACAAACTGCAGGTTCTCTTGCATGTTTAGGCATCAATGAAACATGCAAGAAAACCTACTCTCTATTTGACAAGAATGATCAATCTGACCATGTAGATAGATAAGAGCAATAGTTGGATGCATCACTTGGTGATCTCTTCTAGTCCATTCTACAAGACACACACAAAGGAGAGAAGGAGAAGGTGGGATGCTTTGAGAGAATAGCACTGAAACATATACATTACCATATGGAAAATAGATAACCAGTGCAAGTTTGATGTGTGAAGCAGGGCACCCAAAGCCAGTGCTTCATGACAACCTGGAGGGATAGGGTGGGAAGGAAGATGGGAGGGGGGTTCAGGATGGAGGGGACATGTGTACACCTATGCAGATTCATACTGATGTAGGGCAAAAACCATCACAATACTGTAAAGCAATTAAAATAAATAATTTTTTTTTTAAAAAAGAACATTTGAAATTTGATGCATCACTATGAGTGCTCCAAGGGAGTGACCTGAGGAAGGGGAAATAAAACCTTGGAAATATTCAATGAGAAGGATGGAGAGAGTGAGCAGCAACCAGGGGAGATAAGAGAGCCCAAGCAAGTGAGAAGACCAGGCAGCTTCTCCATCCTGGAGGATGAGGAAGAAGGCCAGGATCAGGAAAGAAACCAGGAGAGAACTGGCAAAAGCATATACAGACGTTATCAGTTTTGCATAATGTCAGAGCACCATAATTTCTGCCTTCCCAGACTCTATACTACTTCCATCTGTTCCTCTGAGGAATCACTTGTTCCTGATCAATAACATCTCAAAATATAAGAAGATGTTTTTCTTCCCAGTGTACAATTTATTAACACTAGCATTTTACAAAACGTTGTGCTTTTCTTCCTAGAAACACCTAACCTGGGCAAGCTCCCTCCTAGCCCTAAACGG
>NW_011492065.1:13242-16697 GCF_000754665.1 Bison bison bison | reverse complement strand
AGCTTCAGCCCCCAAAGGTGCTCCGCGAGGCACAGACCATTGCTGGTGCGCGTGGCTGCATGCTGGGTGCTCTCGCTGCTCAAGACAAAGGTCCGGGAGCCTGATCTCTGCGAAGGAGAGGAGCTGAGGGACCTGCCATTCCCTACAATACTTCTTGAAGAGATCGAAATCTATCAGCAGGGCGCAGCCTTTTCGACAGTTTTGTGGATCTCTATATAATTTCCCATTAGAACGCTGGGAAAGAGCCAGATTTCTGATTTCTTTTGCAATTTCAAATTTTTAAAAAGAAACGTGATTTTCATTTTCCTCTTTTTGAGACTGTTAGATTTACAAAATAGAGCAGAGACTCAAGGCAAACAGAATTCTACCACTCAGAGGCAAATACTGCCATTTCAGATGATTTCTTCCCAGTCTTTTTCAATGTAGCTTTGACAATTCTATAAATACAGTTTGTTCTCTGACTGATCTCTATTATTCAACTAAGGAATAATAAGCCCTTTAGAAGTATAGTGGTTTCTCCTAATTTATTTTAATTCCCTTGCCTTAAGGTAATTCCCCAGCCCAATCCCCAGTTTTCCTGAATCCTAGTCCATTATTCTGTGTATACTAGGCTGCCTTACCCCCAAAAAACAGGAAAATTGTCTCCCAGAAGCTGTTGAACATTTTTTAAAAGGGGTCATATTCACTTATGCAACAAAAATAATTTAAGATCAATATATGAATTATGCGCGAATATCACACAAAAGATTAAAAAACCATACATGTATTTTTATTACATCAAAAAATAACCTATTCCAAATAAGCATCTTAGGTTTTACTTTTGGAAATATTTACTTCTTCAAAAACCTTTTTTATTTTTGATTTTCAGAACTTAGAATAGTTGCTCAACTTGGAATACCGGTTAGCTACAATTCAAAAGTATCCTTAAAAAAATGGCATATGTTTGTTGACATATGTTGATTTTGGAAGGAAAATGCAACAACTGAATAAGAATATTATTAAACAATTTTTCATAACCCAGAAAAGAAAAATAATATTTACTTTATTCCTCTTTTTATCTGCCATTATGTTTTATCTAATCACTTTATATTTTTTTAGTTTATAAAACTGACTCATTATTCTATTGTGTGTTTATTAATTTCTCTTTGGTAGATCATTCTCATTGTCTTAAAATCTTTTTTTATTAACTATGGTGTCATTTTTTTAGAAATACAACCTTCTGGGATGAACTATCAATTGGTTATGAGAATGTTAATGTTCTATAATTTTGCCACTTATTTGTATCATGATTTTGAGAAATTAAGAGATGACAGAGTATGACTGTTATGTCACTTAATGAGGAATTTATTTGGCTATTTTTAAGATATTTAAATAAAACTGCTAAGGACAAATGACATTTTGATTTTTAGTAAGATTACTAAAATAAAACTTCAATCTGCTATTTACATTTTCGTGAAAGTGGCTCAGTCATGTCCGACATTTTTGCAACCCCGTGGACTATATGTAGCCCACCAGACCCCTTTATCCATGGGATTTCCCAGGCAAGAATACTGGAGTGGGTTGCCATTTCCTTCCCCAGTGAAAAATTTAAAAATACATAACACTTTAGTAAATTTATTAATTCTTAATTTATTAGCTACACAGTTCTCAAATTAGAGAGAGGGGCCAAAGAAACCTTCCATTTCCTCAATGAAAAATTGTAGACCTCCTCAATTAAAATTATCTCCCTCATTGTTGCTGACTCTTGGCTGTGACCACACCAGACATCCTCCTCCCAAATCCACTCTCACACAGTCCTTTTCTCGGTGCTAATGGTTGAGACATGGCCACATGAAAGGGATGCTCGGTGAATGCCTTGGCTGACAGCTGCAATATCCTCCCTGCTCAATACACTTCAAATACTTTCTGGGATCACATGTGCTGGAACTTTACACAAAAGGTTCCCACTTGCTTCTTGTGGAATGCACAGAAAAATGAAATAGCTCGTAATGAGAGTTTCCAGAGTTTTCATGTTGATTGACTTTGTTTGAGAATTTCACCTCAAAGTACAATCCTTTTGTGAAGACAGACCCTTGTTTCCTAGGCAACTCCTGCCTGTGACTTTCAAGTGTTCTTATTTCCAAGCGCTGTGTGGTCCTTGCCATACAGCAGAGCTCGCACCTAAGTATCCTGAGAAGATCAGCAGACAGAGCTGATACTATAGAAGGCAAAGAATAGAAAGATTTAACAAAGCTCTGTCTGTATGGTACCCAGAAATGTTTCAAACTGGTCTTGACCCAGCCTAAGAAGGAAAATGAAGCTTTCCACAACTTATGCCTAGACTAAGGGATATATGTATTGCTTTCTATGAAGAAACAACTGACTTACAAGTTCATTTTCCCAAATGGGCAATCTGAAGTTAGAGTATAGCAAGCCAAAAAACAAACCAAAAAAATTGCTTTAGTCCACACTTTAAAAATTACTACTCAAGTGGCTTAGTGAAAGTGAAAGACACTGTCGTGTCTGACTCTTTGTGACTCCATGACTATACAGTCCATGGAATTCTCTAGGCCAGAATACTGGAGTGGGTAGCCTTTACCCTTCTCCAGGGGATCTTCCCAACCCAGGGATCGAACCCAGGTCTTCCGCATCACAGGCAGATTCTTTACCAGCTGAGCCACAAGGGAAGCCCAAAAATACTGGAGTGGGTAGCCTATCCCTTCTCCAGTGGATCTGTCCAAGCCAGGAATCGAACTGGGGTCTCCTGCAATGCAGGCGGATTCTTTACCAACTGAGTTATCAGGGAAGCCCCCAAGTGGCTTAACAAGAGCACAAAAACTAGTGGAAATCAGACAGACCATGGAGATGGTGGAGTAAGAGGATGTGGAACTCATTTCCCTTCACAAATACATCAAGGTGACATCTAAATGCAGAGCAGTCCTCACTGAAACAAACAGGACACCGGCAGAAAGACTCTTCTATGACTAAGGCCATACATATCCACAGGAAGTCAGGTAGGAAGGGAAAAGAAGTGAGCGGGTTGGGACCCATTCCCCTAGGAGGAGACATGGGAGAAGAGGGGGACATTGGGTGCTCAGAGATCCTCCCTGGGGAGTGAGCTAGTCAAAGACCTCTTAGCTGGTTTGAAAACCAGTGGGACTTACAGGCGGGCTGCAGGAAACCTAGACTCTGCTCATGAAGAGTGTGCACAAAGGCATGCTCACTCCTGCACTTGGAGGGTATTATGCTTAGTGACATAAGTCAGACAGAGAAAGACAAATACTCTATGATCTCACTTATATGTGGAACCTAAAAAACACAAGTGAACAAATGTAACAAAACAGAAACAGACTCACAGATACAGAGGACAAACTAGTGGTTACCAGTGGGGAGAGGAAAGAGGGAGGGGCAAATAGGGGTAGGGGATTAAGAGGTACAAACTACTATATATAAAATAAATAAGCTACAAGATATAT
>NW_011492065.1:11276-12298 GCF_000754665.1 Bison bison bison | reverse complement strand
AACAGGTACTGGAGTGGGGTGCCATTGCCTTCTCCGACATAGAGAGCATCAGATACCATCAACGAGGGGCAGTTCCATGGAAAGTCTAAGGTTCACATTAATAAGGAGATAAACAGCAAGAAGACACAGTGGGAATTCAACACCTCTTGGCTTCCTCCTGAAAAACAACAGCCTTCACAAATTCAACAAATACTGCAGTAAGTAAAACATACATTGTAAAAATTAAAAGCAAAAGGGAAAAATCTTGGAACATTGTGTGCATACATATATTATGGTTAAATAGCAATGAAGAGAAAGAATGCTAATCAAATTCATGAATTTATGCTTTAATTTCCAAAGCTAAATATTAGCTTGATTGAGCAATATCTAATGTGCCTTGAGCTCAGGCATTAGCATATGAAAGGCTGACTGCCCTTAGCTCCTTGCCCTCCCAGAGGTGCACTTGTATATGTAAATATGGATTATATTTATTAGTTGTCATGCTCACTCTACAATTAAAGAACAACCTGTTACTTATATAGTATGCCCAATCATTAGAAATAGAATCAGAAGAAAAACTCATCAACCCTCAAAGTATCCTTCCATCCTGGGGCATTTATTAGAAATGAGTCAAGACAGACTCCAAATGTATCAAACAAGAACAATATTTTCAGGGACCTCCCTGGAGGTCCAGTGGTTAAGACTCCGCCTTCCAATGCAGGGAATGCAGATTTGACCCTTGGTTGGGGAATTGAGATCCCACATGCTGCAGGATGCAGTCCAAATTAAAAAAAAAAAAAAATGAAGAAAGAACAATATTCTATTTCTCATAAACAATATTTTGTAAGTCAATTTAATATTTATATAATGTTTTGGAAAAGCCTGACAGAGTTCTTAAGCTCTCGATAAAGGCAAAGGGAAAATGCACCATTTCCTTGCAGAGTCTAAATGAGGAGACTTACTTCCAAGGAAGTTTATGTGCTATATTACAAAACCTGACAATTATTTGGCTCCTGGGCTTCCCTGATAACTCAGTTGGTAAA
>NW_011492065.1:9890-11176 GCF_000754665.1 Bison bison bison | reverse complement strand
TGGCCTGGAGAATTCCATGGACTGTATAGCCATGGGGTCGCAAAGAGTCAGACAGGACTGAGCGACTTTCACTTTTCAAGAGACTGATACTTTGAGATTATCACCTTGCAAACCCAGTGGGAACCTTTGCCACACGTGGCTTGAACCTATGAACATTCAGACACAGCATAAGTCACAAGACATGACAGGAAAAGCAGTTTTTATGGCTGGAGCAAGTAGGTGTGACTTTGTTTTCCCACACCAGAGCCATCATCCCACACCCACTAAGAGTCCACAGAAACCTCGAGGACTCTGGTTCTTCATTTACAGCTCAGTCTGCTCTGGGACAATGGAAGGGTCCAGTTCCCACCCCTCCCCACAAGTGCCAGGCCCAGGCTCAGAGGCAGGAATCTCCCTGTGCACTGAATGACTGATGAAGGGTCGGTGCTCAGGCCTTCTCATCACTAAGTCCAAAGGCCTCTCTCACCTGGCCACACTGGCCCAAGGACTTTCAAAGTCATGGGTCAAGTGTTTTCCAACAATTCCCTGGAATTTCATGAAAGGATCCTCTTTGGAGGTCTGGTGTGGCCATGCCTCAATCCTTCCTTTTCTTCTAGAACAGCTGGAGAAATACGCAAAACAAGACTATATACTTCAGACACAACTAGACTGTTTTCTAGAGCAAGCACTTTTGTTGACAGTATTTATTCCTAAATGTGATGACTGTTCATGTCTATTATATAAACTTACTGTTAGTCGCTCAATCATGTCCAACTCTTGGTGACCCCGTGGACTGTAGCCTGCCAGGAGCCTCTGTCCATGGAATTCTCCAGGCAAGAATGCTGGAGTGGGTAGCCATGCCCTTCTCCAAGGGATCTTCCTGACCCAGGGATCAGACCTGGGTCTCCTGCATTGTAGGCAAATTCTTTACCGTCTGAGCCACAAGAGAAGATCCATTTGCCATGCTCTCCTCCAGGGGATCTTTCCAACCCAGGGATCGAACCCAGGTCTCCTGCCTTGCAAGTGGATTCTTTACCATCTGAGCCACCAGGGAAGCCCAAGAATACTGGAGTGGGTAGTCTATCCCTTCTCCAGGGGAGCTTCCTGACCCAGGAATTGAACCAGGGTCTCATGCATTGCAGGTGGATTCTTTACCAGCTGAACTATAGGGGAAGCCTAAGAACAAAGCCAGAGAGATATCATACTTCATGATTTTTAATTATAAGTCGCTCAGTTACGTCTGACTCTTTGTGACCCCATGGACTTTACAGTCCATGGAATTCTCCAGGCCAGAATACTGGAGTGGG
>NW_011492065.1:9121-9790 GCF_000754665.1 Bison bison bison | reverse complement strand
ACACCTGCAGCCGTGGTTTGGAAAAGACCTGCTAAGAGGTCTTGCCATTGTCTGGGATGGACTTTCAGCCTGAGAATTTCCTCTACCATGATATTTGGAATTAAGCAGCTAATTTCAAAATAAGGGAGAATAAGTAGGATCAAAGCAGGTGTTTGTTCCATTAAGAGCAACAGGGAGAAATATATTGCTTTGCTATTTCATTTACCTATGAAGATACACTGCACATCAAAACCTTTCACAGCATTGTTTAAACATGTATTTTCCTGATAGAAATAGCAACATTCACAAGGCAAGGACCAAAAAGAGAATCATTTAGTGGAAAAACAACCAGGTAAGAATAGAAAAGTGAACTATCACTCCTTAGCTCAATACCCCGACCCGCCACTGGCCTCACCCACCACCCAAGGTTCCCTGCAGGGAACACCTGGAGCCACTGAAATGTACAAGCAAAGGGCCTCTTCTTTTAATTCAGTTACACATAAAATAACCCCAGTGCCCCATCCAGACACCTGGATGACTCACTGGCCTGCCTGTTCACACTGCTCTCCCAATATCAAGCAATTAGAACTCTGGGGCTCCTCACCAGTCATTTACAATTAAAACAAGGAAAAAATCATACTCTTTTGAGGGGTGAGTCACTATGTGAAATGTTGATCCTCTTATTTTGTT
>NW_011492065.1:6682-8950 GCF_000754665.1 Bison bison bison | reverse complement strand
CAATTCTTTCTTCATGTTTTGCAGAGAACTTAGTATTCTGCTGCTGAACAACAGCCAGAAAAACACAAGCAAACTATACAGACCTTGCCCTCTCCTTTTTATCTCTTCTCTTTCTCTCCCTGCCTTGCCAGATTTCACAGCTTATCTATTCTCTCCTTTTTCAAGTTTTGCTTCCATCTGAGAAAGAGCAAAATTCCTTGAAATGTTACAAATCCTGGCTTCTCCTACTTGCTTACAACCTCCAAATTACTTGGCACCTTTAATCATACTTCCCCAGCTTGCTTGCCACTAACCTTGTTACCACAATCACTGCAGCCAACATCAGTCCTGGCTGCAATGGCATTTAGGCACCCCTGTTTTAAAATATTCATGACCTGATCACATTTCATGGGAATTTTTTTTTTTGGATATTCCCCTTTTCAAACTCCTGGCACACGGCTTCATGGTAGTTTGACTTTCAGAATTGTAAACTATATCACTATTTACAAGCAGAATTTGAATTTATAGAATGAAGCCAGTATGTGTTTGTTAATAATAAAGTCAGGGACCACTGAGAAAATAATTAATTAAACTTCTCTACCTATATATTGAGCTTATCGGGTCCCATTAGTAAGTGAAAACTCCATTTTAAAAATTCATATAGGAGTTAAAAGTCAAGCCAGTGCCCTCCCCCACATAACAAGGTCCAGAAAATACCATTCTTTCTTATTTTGTGTGTGTGAAACTTAACAAGCTTATTCTAAAACTTTTATGAAAGTATAAAGGTTACAAATAACCATGACAATCCTTAAGAACAAAGCCATGTATGAAGTATTCAGAAGATAATACAGAACAACAGCTTTAAGATATTTTTCTCCATTATGATGTCAAAAATTAATAATAAAAAGAATACATAAAGAAAAAAGATTAACTAAACACATTAAAGTTAATTTTTATTCATCAAAAAGTACCATCAGGAATGGGAAAGGACAAGCCACATCCCAGGGAAGATATTTGCAAACATTTAACCAGTAAGAATGGCACTCAGAATATGTGAAGAATTCCTATGAATTTAAAATAATGGGCAAAAACACTGGAAATGAAAATTATAACTACGATTCATGTCTAAAGCCCACTAGGTTAGCAAGAATTAAAAAGTCTGACATAATTAAGTATTGCCAGGGATGCAAAGTGAATCTTTTACAGTGCTGGAAGTGGTCCACTTTGGGAAGTAAGTTGAATATATACACACTGGTGACTTAGCATCATTACTCCTAGAGAAGTTCTCAAATGCCCGTAAGAGACACGCACAGCAGTATTCATGGCAACATTGTGACAGCAAAAGAAAATAAGGAAACAAACAACAAAAAAACTGAGTGATCCAAATATCTGTAAAGAGCAGAAAGAATACTGCAGTATATTCATTTAGTGGAATACTAATCAGTAATTAAAATGAATTAATTTTGAGATTAACGTGAGTGAACAACAAAAACCATGATTAGAGAATATATGATGAAATAATACACATATTAATTCAAAAGAGGCAAAACAGTCTATTGTGTAGATATATATACATAGTTGGGAAAACAGTGAGGAAAAATAAGTGAAAAATTATCACAAAAATCATCAGGATAGTGACTAATATGGACAGAGTGAGGGTATGTGATTAAGAAAGTGCACACAGAGACCTTTCACCAACAAAGTTCGAGATGCTAATCTGAATAGCTGCTACACTGGTGTTGGTGTCACTATTCTTTAAAGTACACAATTACATGTCATGCAATTTTCTGTATTTGATACTTTTCAACAGAAAGAAATTAGCTTATCACATTTTCATTTAACTTTTGGTAATAAAATACTTTATTGGTTCCTCTTACTATCAAAAACATAGTAATGTTTCCATTGCTTCCATCTTTAAATTAAAAGCTTGTTTTTTTTAAAAAAGAAAAAATTCATTTGGTTCTGTCAAAAAACAAGCTACAACTCACTTCTGTAAATAATTAGGTTCTCTCACTTTAAATATCTTAACTCACTGGTCTTTACAATAAATAACTGTATATAAAAGGAGACAATGACCTGAACAATTTTGCAGAGAACATTTTACACATCTTAAAAAACCAAGCCTAAATGCTATCCCAACTTAATCCTTAAAAGAATATTCAGTAAGAGTTATTGTAAAATTGAATTCATGTAGCACCAAGAAGTTTGGGACTTATAATATTTCAGATGACATGATATATGCAGCAAAAAGAATAATGATTTGTCTTCCATGAATTTTCAGGGGTTTAT
>NW_011492065.1:5707-6582 GCF_000754665.1 Bison bison bison | reverse complement strand
GGCCTGGCGTGCTGTGATTCATGGGGTCGCAAAGAGCCGGACACAACTGAGTGACTGAACTGAACTGATAGGAACATTTGTTAATATTCATGAAGCCTTCAGTCACATATACTACAGGCTTTTAAGTATATAGATGTAATTTCAGTTTGTATATTGGTATTACTCCATTTTACAAGAAAGAATTTTCAGTAGCCAGGCATTCTATGCTTTCAGTGTTGATACACTCACACACACATCCCTATGCCAGCACATTCGAAAACTAAAGACCAAAAATCCCCACTAATATGAAACGATACTTGCACATCAATGTTCATAGCAGCACTATTTATAATAGCCAAGACATAGAAGCAACCTAAGTGTCCACTGACAGATGATTGGATGAGGAAGATGTGGTATATATATATATATGTGTGTGTATAATGGAATACCATTCAGCCTTTAAAAAGAATGTAATAATGTCACTTGCAGCAACATGGATGGAGCTTGATGTTATCATGCTAAGTGAAGTAAATCAGACAGAGAAAAACAAACAACATAGGACATCACCTATATGTGTAATCTTAAAAATGATATGAAAGAACTTATTTTAAAAAAGGAAAAAGATTCACAGATATAGGAAACAAACTAGAAGTTACCAAAGGGGAGGGTGGAGAGTCAAATTAACAGATGCAAATTACTATATATAAACCAGGTAAGCGACAAGGATGTGCCACAGAGCATAGAAAATTACACCCATTATCTTGTAATAAGCTATAATGGCATATAATCTGCAAAAATAATGAATCACTATGCTGTACACCTAAAACTTACACAATGTTATAAATCAACTATAATTCAATTTTTAAAAACCACTTAAATGATACAATATTTAAAAA
>NW_011492065.1:4471-5607 GCF_000754665.1 Bison bison bison | reverse complement strand
TTCTCTCACTTTAAATATCTTAATTCACTGACCTTTACAATAAATAACTGTATATAAAAGGAGACAATGACCTGAACAATTTCGCAGAGAACATTTTACACATCTTAAAAAACCAAGCCTAAATGCTATCCCAACTTAATACTTAAAAGAATATTCAGTAAGAGTTATTGTAAAATTGAATTCATGTAGCACCAAGAAGTTTGGGACTTATAATATTTCAGATGACATGATATATGCAGCAAAAAGAATAATGATTTGTCTTCCATGAATTTTCAGGGGTTTATATACAATAGAAAGAATTCCTTATAGGTCCCTTTTAAAAGCCAAAAGTTCAAAAATCTACGCATGCCTTTCACTACATTTCCGATCTGTGGATATAGCGATTGACCCTATGGCAAAAGATCCATGTGTGATAAACAGCACAGTACAGTCCTATCTGAATATAACTGCTTACTCATCTTGTCTCATTAATATAATTTATACCTCAATTAAAATATCATTCTATCTGCAAGTTATATATTTCCCTAAAATACTCTATAATTCAGATTTCCATTTAGACAATGTTCTGCTCTGCCCCTTTCCTTGAATCAGTATGATCTTATGGCATACCTCACTAAATTGTTTGGTTTTTCTCCTCTCAGTGAAACTTCCCCTCAACTCAAAGTATTATAATAAGGTAAATACAGATGTAACATAATTAACATATAAGACAAAAAGGATAATACAAACATATAGATCCATGCTAAATGAGACAACACAAAGCAAAAAACACACACTATGCTACGTTCATCTATTCTGAACCACAAGAAGGCCCTGCTAGAGCCCTGGCTCATGTAAACTGATGTTCCCAGACACCCCTAGTGTCCTGTACTCCAGCATAATTAACTGTTACGTTTAAGGTGTTTCCATATTTATTTGTTTGTTCAGAACAGCCTATAGCAACTCTGACTCCTAATCCTGAACATGATGATAAATTAGACAAATAGTTAACTCAAACTTTCGAGAGTCCCCTCTCTAAAGCAATTTGACTATATTCCTCAAAGAAAGAGAAGTTTTAAAAACATCAATTTAAAGACAATAAAATCATTTTAACATAAGTTGTTCTACCAACCATAAAAGATTTCCCTCAAACTGAG
>NW_011492065.1:0-835 GCF_000754665.1 Bison bison bison | reverse complement strand
CTTTCCAAACTATAAGCAGTTCTTCAGGAAGTTTTTAGGTAAGGAAATAAATATGCTGGCCACAAGAACCCTCCCATTCCAATGCATTCCAGTCACTGCCTTGGACCCTTATGGTATCCCTCTGCACTGGACTGTGACAATGCTTCTTTAACTGTCCTATCTTTCTCTGGCCTTTCCAGCCATCCAAACCAGTGGCAGGGGCTGGCGGGGAGAAGTGGGGGCTTCCCTTATCTTGACAAGTACTGGACTTGATAGATGTTAGTTCATCTTTGCCTCCCCAAACTGGCTCAAGGCCACCTCCTTTCCAGCTTCCTATCTGCTGCCTCCTGCAGTGGTGCCATCTCTGTCCTGGTCAGGCCACTTTCTTCACTTGCTCAAAGCTTCTCCCTCTGACCCTCTTTCATGCCACCACTATCATCTGGCAACTCCAGAGGACAGGGGTCATATGGGAATTTTCAGCATGGTGCAAGAACAGGATAGGGTGGGGTACGGGGGTGAGTTGAATGTGTGATTTGATGCTGCTGCTGCTGCTAAGTCACTTCAGTCATGTCCGACTCTGTGCAACCCCATAGATGGCAGCCCAACAGGCTCCCCTGTACCTGGGACTCTCCAGGCAAGAACACCGGAGTGGGTTGCCATTTCCTTCTCCAATGCATGAAAGTGAAAAGTGAAAGTGAAGTCGCTCAGGATGCTACAGTAAGTCAAATAAATTTTCTCCTCCAAGCAGCTTCAGCATCCCACCTTTCATATTTCCAAAACACCCAAATAGTCTTGCACAACCCTGAGACTGAAGAGCCTTCTTAAAATTCTGTGTCCTAGGCACCTCCCTTGCCTT
>NW_011492064.1:14410-15375 GCF_000754665.1 Bison bison bison | reverse complement strand
CACTGGAGTGGGTTTTCATTTCCTTCTCCAATGCATGAAAGTGAAAAGTGAAAGGGAAGTTGCTCAGTCTTGTCCGACTCTTAGTGACCCCATGGACTGCAGTCTGCCAGGCTCCTCCATTCATGGGATTTTCCAGGCAAGAGTACTGGAGTGGGGTGCCATTGCCTTCTTCACAATTACAGGAGAAAAACTATTAAAAATTCCAACATATGAAGGCTGAACAACACGTTTCTGAATAACCAACAAATCACAGAAGAAATAAAATAAAAAATCAAAATATGCATAGAAATGAATGAAAATGAAAGCACAACAACACAAAACCTGTGGTACATTGTAAAAGCAGTGCTAAGGAGAAGATTCATAGCAATACAGGCTTACCTCAAGAAACAAGAAAAAGTCAAATAAATAACCTAACTCTTCACCTAAAACAACTAGAAAAGGAAGAAATGAAGAACCCCAGTGTTAATAGAAGGAAAGAAATCTTAAAAATTAGGGCAGAAATAAATGGAAAAGAAACAAAAGAGATCATAGGAAAAATCAACAAAGCTAAAAGCTGGTTCTTTGAAAAGATAAATAAAATTGACAAATCATTAGCCAGACTCATCAAGAAACAAAGGGAGAAGAATCAAATCAACAAAATTAAAAATAAATTTAAATTAAAAACAAAACAAAAGCATCAATTTTTATGCACTCAGCTTTTAAGTCCAAGTTTCACATCCATACACTACTATTGGAAAAACCATAGCCTTGACTAGATGGATCTTTGTTGGCAAAGTAATGTCTCTGCTCTTAGTATGCTATCTAGGTTTGGCACAACTTTTCTTCCAAGGAGTAAGTGTCTTTTAATTTCATGGCTGCAGTCACCATCTCCTGTGATTTTGGAGCCAAAACAAAACAAAACAAAACAAAGTCTGTCACCATTTCTACTGTTTCCCCCTCTATTTGCCATGAAGTGATGGGACCAG
>NW_011492064.1:10013-11445 GCF_000754665.1 Bison bison bison | reverse complement strand
AGTTTGAGCAAGCTCCTAGAGTTGGTGATAGACAGGGAAGCCTGGCCTGCTGCACTCCATGGAGTTGCAAAAAGTTGAACATGACTGAGCGACTGAGCTGAACTGATGAATGTCAACTAGGTGAAGTCAGGAATGACAGATATATAGATAGACAGATAGAAATATATATTTAAGCACCAATTGTTAAAAAAAAATCTCACCTTAGGTTTTACAGATTGAGAGTGGAGGAAGCTGAATTTAGCCTCAGCTTTATCTCACTCTGACCTCTTCTGTATTAACCACTTCTGCATCAATTTTTAGTTGCTCTCAGTATGGTGTTTACCAGTTCTTTGTTGATTAATGAAAACAGCAGTTCAAAAGATTTTTGGAGTCTATTGTAGAGAATATGATCAAAATACTTACCTTTATTATGATTTTATTGCTAGATAATGTTTGTAATGTATGAAACACAATTCAAGCCTTTTTAAACATCAGACATTTATGTATACTTATTTGAGCTAACTCATAGAATAGGTGAAATGAAATTAATGCTTTCATTTTATTGTTGAAAAGACTGAAGTACAGAGACATTGTGGTATTTATCTGACATGATTATTGGTGGGACTGACTAAGACTAAAGTGATCCAACGTCTATCCACTTTTCTATTTCCATTATAATTTGATATAATGCTTCAACCACCAATTACATGGAAAAAATAGTTTTCTCATTTAATTGCATCACAATTACAGTGATATTAATAGCAGTTAAGATATAAATTAAGGAATTTATGTTTTCAAATATATTTATGGGACAGATTTTTTAATAGAGATCATTGCATGGAATTGGACAAATGCTAAAAAGTAAGCATTAGTATCCCCATTTAGTAGGTGAAGAAATGTAGCCTTATAGAGACTTATTAAGTTGTCCAAAGTCTTACAGAAAGAAATAGAAGAACCTATATGAGGACTCTTTTCTAAATAATACAAAGCCAAAATTTCCCATTGGTCAGAGTGGAAAGTAGAGCCCTTGGATCAACCTTTGACTCTATTACTTATGTTTGACAAGTTTATTGATCTTTCTGAGTTTGGGGTTTATCCTCTTTAAAATGGGAATAATGCTTACCACTATTGATTGTTGTAGGAGCCTAAAGAAATTTAAAGTGACTCATTTACTGACTGGATACAACAGATAATTAAGAAATAGAAAAAAGCTAGTCCTTTAATAAAAAAGTCACTGGATATTTATTTGAGACATAGAAATGATATTGAGAAGTCTTTCTGGTGGTGAAGTTTCTAGAAGATACTATTCTTTAATTATGTGTTTTTTTAATTATGTGTTTAACACATGTGTTAATTAAACATGTGTTGGTTTGTAGTTAATGGGAAAAGAAAGCCCTATTTTCTTATTTTTCACATAGCATATAAGATTTTTTTCATTGGATTATTAAATATA
>NW_011492064.1:8730-9913 GCF_000754665.1 Bison bison bison | reverse complement strand
AAGAAAAACAGAAGGCTGAATCCACGAACTGTTTCAGGACTGCCAACTCTACATCTCTCTATTAACCCCTGTACTTTTCTCTTTTCTCCATAATGTGACACCAGGGATGTTTTAAGAACTCATAATATGATTGAGTGATTTTGAAGTGAGTGAATTGAAGTGAGATCAATTTCAATTCATATATAATGACACCCATTTGAAAGCCTGGTAAATTCTGAGTCTTTTATCCCTAAAACTCGTTAATGACTTTCATGATGACTGTGGATGCTCTATACTGTAAGACAACCGTTGTGTTTCCCTGACCTTTCACTATATTAGACTGGAGGAAGGGCTGACATAGAAACAGTGCAAGTATTTGAAATGGATAATGTGATGGAATTCCAACATATCTGAGAAAAACTTAGGAGTCCTTAGACTCAAGTCTTTGTCTTTATCTGACTTCGATATTCAAGATTTGTAGGTTTCCCAGGTGCTCAGTCACTCAGTCATGTCTGACACTTTGTGACCCCATGGACTGTAGCCACGAGGCTCCTCTGTCCATGGGATTCTCCAGGCAAGAATACTGGAGTGGTTTGCCATTCCCTTCTCCACTTCCCAGGTGGCACAATGGTAAAAAAGAATCTGCCTGCCAATGCAGGAGATGCAAAGGATGGAGGTTTGATCCCTGTGTCAGGAAGATTCCCTGGAGTAGGAAATGGCAACCCACTCCAGTATTGTTGCTGGAATAATCCTATGGACAGAGGAATCTGGAGGGCTACAGTCCATGGAATTACAAAGAGTTGAATGCACATATGCACCCATACCACAGCATTGGGAACACATGAAGAGAAGTTATATCCTCCTCTATTGTCAGCCATTGATACATCAGGGTTAACAGAACTATTCTTTGATAAAGGCCTCGGGATGATGGTGAAAAACATGAAGACTCTTGGCCCCCCAAGAGGCTAGAGTTTACTTGCAATTAGAAGAAGGAGAGAAAGGCAGAGGGGAAATTAAAAATGAGGGCTAGACAACCAGTCCTATAGACATTACAGTCCTACTAAAATTAGCCTTAGGGATTGATCGAAACCATATCCTAGAGCATCTCTAAGGACTGAAAGGATGTATATGTGAGGTTGACCAAACTCAGGTGTCTACCCTTTTCAATATTAAACAGAAGGGATCATAGGGTACCAGTGATTAT
>NW_011492064.1:5515-6007 GCF_000754665.1 Bison bison bison | reverse complement strand
TTTTATTTCCATTACTCATAGAGGATCCTGCTGTGATTTATGATGGAGAGTGTTTTGCCTATGTTTTCCTCTAGGAGTTTTATAGTTTCTGGTCTTACATTTAGATCTTTAATCCATTTTGAGTTTATTTTTGTGTATGGTGCTAGAAAGTGTTCAAGTTTCATTCTTTTACAAGTGGTTGACCAGTTTTCCCAGCACCACTTGTTAAAGAGATCGTCTTTTCTCCATTATATGTTCTTGCCTCCTTTGTCAAAGATAAGGTGCCCATAGGTGCAAGGATTTATCTCTGGGCTTTCTGTTTTGTTCCATTGATCTATATTTCTTAATTTGTGCCAGTGCCATACTGTCTTAATGACTGTGTCTTTGTAGTAGAGCCTGAAGTCAGGCAGGTTGATTCCTCCAGTTCCATCCTTCTTTCTCAAGATTGCTTTGGCTATTCGAGGTTTTTTGTATTTCCATACAAATTGTGAAGTTATTTGTTCTATTTCTGTG
>NW_011492064.1:4681-5415 GCF_000754665.1 Bison bison bison | reverse complement strand
CATGAACAGTATGAAAAGGCAAAATGATAGGACACTGAAAGAGAAACTCCCCAGGTCAGTAGGTACCCAATATGCTACTGGAGATCAGTGGAGAAATAGCTCCAGAAAGAATGAAGGGATGGAAGCAAAGCTAAAAGAATACCCAGTTGTGGATGTGACTGGTGATAGAAGCATAGTCTGATGCTGTAAGGAGCAATATTACATAGGAACCTGGAATGTCAGGTCCATGAATCAAGGCAAATTGGAAGTGGTCAAACAAGAGATGGCAAGAGTGAATGTTGACATTCTAGGAATCAGTGAACTAAAATGGACTGGAATGGGTGAATTTAACTCAGATGACCATTATATCTACTCTTGTGGGCAGGAATCCTTCAGAAGAAATGGAGTAGCCATCATGGTCAACAAAAGAGTCCGAAATGCAGTACTTGGATGCAATCTCAAAAATGACAGAATGGTCTCTGTTCATTTCCAAGGCAAACCATTCAATATCACAGTAATCCAAGTCTGTGCCCCAACCAGTAATGCTGAAGAAGCTGAAGGTGAACGATTCTATGAAGACCTACAAGACCTTTTAGAACTAACACCACCCAAAAGATGTCCTTTTCATTACAGGGGACTGGAATGCAAATGTAGGAAGTCAAGAAACACCTGGGGTAACAGGCAACTTTGGCCTTGGAATATGGAATGAAGCAGGGCAAAGACTAATAGAGTTTTGCCAAGAAAATGCACTGGTC
>NW_011492064.1:0-1099 GCF_000754665.1 Bison bison bison | reverse complement strand
CCCACCAAACCAAACAAAAGAGGAAGAGATAGGGAATCTACCTGATAAAGAATTCCAAATAATGATAGTGAAAATGAACCAAAATACTTGAAATAAAAATGGAATCATAGATAAATAGCCTGGAGGCAAGGATTGAGAAAATGCAAAAAAGGTTTAACAAGGACCTAGAAGAAATAAAAAAGAGTCAATATATAATGAATAACGCAATAAATGAGATAAAAAACACTCTGGAGGCAACAAATAGTAGAATAATGGAGGCTGAAGATAGGATTAGTGAAATAGAAGAGAGAATGGTAGAAATAAATGAATCAGAGAGGATAAAAGAAAAACGAATTAAAAGAAATGAGGACAATCTCAGAGACAACCAGGACAATATTAAATGCCACAACATTCAAATCATAGGAGTCCCAGAAGAAGAAGACAAAAAGAAAGACCATGAGAAAATACTTGAGGAGATAATAGTTGAAAACTTCCCTAAAATGGGGAAGGAAATAATCACCCAAGTCCAAGAAACCCAGAGAGTCCCAAACAGGATAAACCAAAGGCGAAACACCCCCAAGACACATATTAATCAAATTAACAAAGATCAAACACAAAGAACAAATATTAAAAGCAGCAAGGAGAAAACAACAAATAACACACAAAGGGATTCCCATAAAAATAACAGCTGATCTTTCAATAGAAACTCTTCAGGCCAAGAGGGAATGGCAAAACATACTTAAAGTGATGAAAGAAAATGACCTACAGCCCAGATTTCTGTACCCAGCAAGGATCTCATTCAAATATGAAGGAGAAATCCAAAACTTTACAGACAAGCAAAAGCTGAGAGAATTCAGCACCACCAAACCAGCTCTCCAACAAATACTAAAGGATATTCTCTAGACAGGAAACACAAAAAGGGTGTATAAACTCGAACCCAAAACAATAAAGTAAATGACAATGGGATCATACTTATCAATAATTACCTTAAACGTAAATGGATTGAATGCCCCAACCAAAAGACAAAGATTGGCTGAATGGATACAAAAACAAGACCCCTATATATGCTGTCTACAAGAGACGCACCTCAAAACAAGGGACACATACAGACTGAAAGTGA
>NW_011492063.1:16334-16752 GCF_000754665.1 Bison bison bison | reverse complement strand
CAGATTTCTCAAGAGGCAGGTCAGGTGGTCTGGTATTTCCATCTCTTTCAGAATTTTCCACAGTTTATTGTGATCCACACAGTCAAAGGCTTTGGCATAGTAAAGCAGAAATAGATGTTTTTCTGGAACTCTCTTGCTTTTTTGAAGATCCAGTGGGTGTTGTCTATTTGGTCTCTGGTTCCTCTGCCTTTTCTAAAACCAGCTTGAACATCTGGAAGTTCATTGTTCACATTTTGTTGAAGCCTGGCTTGGAGAATTTTGAGCATTCCTTTGCTAGCATGTGAGATGAGTGCAATTGTGCAGTAGTTTGAGCATTTTTTGGTATTGCCTTTCTTAGTGATTGGAATGAAAACTGACCTTTTCCAGTCCTGTGGAATAAACTGCTACAGTGGAATAAACTGCTTCATCTCCGTCAAAA
>NW_011492063.1:13115-13708 GCF_000754665.1 Bison bison bison | reverse complement strand
ATGTGAAGAGTTGACTCACTGGAAAAGACTCTGATGCTGGGAGGCATTGGGGGCAGGAGGAAAAGGGGATGACAGAGGATGAGATGGCTGGATGGCATCATCCACTCGATGGACGTGAGTCTGAGTGAACTCCAGGAGTTGGTGATGGACAGGGAGGCTTGGCATGCTACAATTCATGGGGTCACAAAGAGTCGGACACGACTGAGCAACTGAACTGAACTGAACTGAGAGATAAATAGACTGGAGACAAGGAATGAGAAGATGCAAGAAATCTTTAACAAGGACATAGAAGAAGTAAAAAAAACAGTCAAAAATATTAAATAATGCAATAACTGAGATCAGAAGCACTTTGTAGGGAACCAACAGTATAATACCTGAGGCAGAAGATAGGATAAGTGAGGTGGAAGATAGAATGGTGGAAATAAATGAAGCAGAGAGGAAAAAAAGAAAAAAGGAATTTTAAAAAAAATGAGGAAAGCTCAGAGACCTCTGGCACAAAGTTAAACTCCCCAGCATTCAAATCACAGGAGGACCAGAAGAAGAAGACAAAAAGAAAGGCCATGAGAAAATACTTGAGGAGATAATAGTTGAAA
>NW_011492063.1:7838-12625 GCF_000754665.1 Bison bison bison | reverse complement strand
AAAGTAAATGGCAATGGGATCATACTTATCAATAATTACCTTAAATGTAGATGGGTTGAAAGCCCCAACCAAAAGACAAAGACTATCTGAATGGATACAAAAACAAGACCCCTATATATGATGTCTACAAGAGACCCACCTCAAAACAAGGGACCCATACAGACTGAAAGTGAAGGGCTGGAAAAAGATATTTCACACAAATGGAGACTAAAAGAAAGCAGGAGTAGCAATACTCATATCAGATAAAATAGACTTTAAAATAAAGGCTACGAAAAGAGACAAAGAAGGACACTACAGAATGATAAAAAAATCAATGCAAGAAAAAGATATAACAATTATAAATATATATGCACCCAGCATAGGAGCACCACAATATGTAAGGCAAATGCTAACAAGTATGAATGGGGAAATTAACTGTAACACAATAATAGTGGGAGACTTTAATACCCCACTCACACCTATGGATAGATCAACTAAACAGAAAATTTTCAAGGAAACACAAACTTTAAATGATGCAATGGACCAGTTAGACCTAATTGATATCTATAGGACATTTCACCCCAAAACAATGAATTTCACCTTTTTCTCAAGTGCACATGGAACCTTCTCCAGGATAGATCACATCCTGGGCCACAAATCTAGCCTTGGTAAATTCAAAAAAATTGAAATCACTTCAAGCATCTTTTCTGATCACAATGCAGTAAGATGAGATGTAAACTACAGGAAAAACAAAATATTAAAAATATAAACATATGGAGACTAAACAACACGCTTCTGAATAACCAACAAATCACAGAAGAAATCAAGAAAGAAATAAAAATATGCAGAGAAACGAATGACAATGAAAACACGACAACCCAAAACCTATGGGATTCAGTAAAAGCAGTGCTAAGGGGAAGTTTCATGGCAAGACAAGCTTACCTCAAGAAACAAGAGAAAAATCAAAGAAATAACGTAACTGTACACCTAAAGCAACTAGAAAAAGAAGAAATGAAGAAACCCAGGGTTAGTAGAAGGAAAGAAATAATAAAATTAGGGCAGAAATATATGAAAGACAAAGGAGACTATGGCAAAAATCAACAAAGCTAAAAGCTGGTTCTTTGAGAAGATAAATAAAATAGACAAACCATTAACCAGACTCATGAAGGAAAAAAAGGAAGAATCGAATCAACAAAATTAGAAATGAAAATGGAGAAATTACAACAGACAACACAGAAATACAAAGGATCATAAGAGACTACTATCAGCAACTATATGCCAATAAAATGGACAACTTGGAAGAAATAGATGAATTATTTGAAAAGTATAACCTTCCAAAACCGAACAGGAAGAAATAGAAAATCTTAACAGACCCATCACAAGCATGGAAATCAAAACTGTAATAAAAAGCTTTCCAATAAACAAAAGCCCAGGACCAGATGGCTTCACAGGTAAATTCTACCAAAAAAAATAGAGAAGTGCTAACACCTATCCTACTTAAACTCTTCCAGAAAATTGCAGAGGAAGGTTAACTGCCAAACTCATTCTATGAGGCCATCATCACCCTAATACCAGGTAAAGATGTCACAAAAAAAGAAAACTACAGGCCAATATCACTTATGAACATAGATGCAAAAATCCTTAACAAAATTCTAGCTAACAAAATCCAACAACATATTAAAAAGATCATACATCATGACCAAGTGGGCTTTATCCCAGGGATGCAATGATTCCTCAATATCTACAAATCAATCAATTAACAAATTGAAAGATAAAAACCATATGATTATCTCAATTGATGCAGAGAAAGCCTTTGACAAAATTCAACATCAATTTATGATAAAAAAAAAAACCCTCCAGAAAGCTGGCATAGAAGGAACATACCTCAACATAATAAAAGCTATATATGACAAACCCACAGCAAACATTATCCTCAATGGTGAAAAATTGAAAGCATTTCCCCTAAAGTTGGGAACAAGACAAGGATGCCCACTCTCACCACTACTGTTCAACATAGTTTTGGAAGTTTTAGCCACAGCAGTCTGAGAAGAAAAAGGAATAAAAGGAATCCAGGGTGGAAAAGAAGAAGTAAAACTCTCACTGCTTGCAGATGACATGATCCTCTACATAGAAAACCCTAAAGACTCCACCAGAAAATTACTAGATCTAATTAATGAATATAGTAATGTTGCAGGATATAAAATCAACACACAGAAATCCCTTGCATTCTTATTCCCAGAGATAAATCCATGCCCTTATGGACACCTTATTTTAGACAAAGGAGGCAAGAATGTACAGTGGAGAAAAAGCAATCTCTTTATCAAGTGGTGCTGGGAAAACTGGTCAACCACTTGTAAAAGAATGAAACTAGAACACTTTCTAACACCATACAAAAAATAAACTCAAAATGGATTAAAGATCTCAACGTAAGACCAGAAACTATAAAACTCCTAGAGGAAAACGTAGGCAAAACACTCTCTGACATAAATCACAGCAGGATCCTCTATGACCCACCTCCCAGAGTAATGGAAGTAAAAGCAAAAATAAACAAATGGGACCTAATTAAGCTTAAAATCCTTTGCACAACGAAGGAAACTATAAGCAAGGTGAAAAGACAGCCTTCAGAATGGGAGAAAATAATAGCAAACGAAGCAAGTGACAAAGAATTAATCTGAGAAATATACAAGCAGCTCATGCAGCTCAATTCCAGAAAAATAAACGACCCAATCAAAAAATGGGTCTAAAGAACTAAACAGACATTTCTCCAAAGAAGATATACAGATGGCTAACAAGCACATCAAAACATGCTCAACATCACTCATTACCAGAGAAATGCAAATCAAAACCACAATGAGGTTCCATCTCATGCCAGTCAGAATGGCTGCTATCAAAAAATCTACGAACAATAAAATCTGGAGAGTGTGAGGAGAAAAGGGAACCCTTTTACATTGTTGGTGGGGATGCAAACTAGTACAGCCACTGTGGAGAACAGTGTGGAGATTCCTTAAAAAACTGGAAATAGAACTGCCATATGACCCAGCAATCCCACTGCTGGGCATACACACCTAGAAAGCCAGAATTGAAAGAGACACATGTACCCCAATGTTCATCGCAGCAGTCTTTACAATAGCTAGGACATGGAAGCACCCTAGATGTCCATTGGCAGATGAATGGATGGGAAAGCTCTGGTACATATACATAATAGAATATTACTCAGCCATTAAAAAGAATGCATTTGAATCAGTTCTAATGAGGTGGATGAAACCAGAGCCTATTATACAGAGTGAAGTAAATCAGAAGGAAAAAACACCAATAGAGTATATTAACACATATATATGAAACTTAGAAAGATGGTAATGATTACCCTATATGCAAGATAGCAAAAGAGACACAGATGTAAAGAACAGACTCTTGGACTCTGTGGGAGAAGGCAAAGGTGGTATGATTTGAGAGAATAGCATTGAAACATGTATATTACCATCTGTGAAATAGATCGTCAGTCCAGGTCTGATGCATGAGACAGGGTGCTCAGGGCCGGAGCACTGGGATGACCCTGAGGGATGGGATGGGAAGGGAGGTGGGAGGGGGATTCAGGATGGGGAACACATGTACACCCATAGCTAATTCATGTTAATGTATGACAAAAACCACTATAATATTGTAAAGTAATTAGCCTCCAATTAAAATAAATTAATTAATTTTTTAAAAAGAAAAAAAGAATACCACTCCTTATGAAAAGAATATATTCTAGGGAAATGAAAGGCTACATAAGAAAGTAGTAAATTTTTTTTTAATAAAGGAAACATGTAGTACATGTTTATGTACTTGAAACAATAAACAAGTTCTCAAACAAGACCATTCCTGTCAAAATACATTACAAACAATGTGACCACAGACTTGGAAAAGATATTTGTAATATATATAACAAAATTATTAGCATTTGAAACACATAAAAATTACATATGAATTGTAAAAGGGACAAACAACATAGACTTACAACATATATAAACAGGAGGAAAATATAAATCATTTAATACACAAAAGATTATCCATCTTCTAATAATTAGGTAAATGTAAAGTAAAATATAAAATGAGAAACTTTCACACTCAGCTAACTTTAAAACTGGACTTCAGTAATTTTTGAAACGTGTTAGAAAATGTTTCAAATGATAATCTTGGGAATATAAACTTGTACCTTTTAGAAAATAATTTTCAGTGGTGGTGGTTTAGTTGTTAAATCATGTGCTATTCTTGTGACCCCATGGACTGTAGGCTGCCAGGCTCCTCTGTCCATGGGATTCTCCAGGCAAGGATATTGGAATGGGTTGCCATTTCCTTCTCCAATGAATGAAAGTGAAAAGTGAAAGTGAAGTCATTCAGTCGTATCCAATTCTTTGCAACCGCATGAACTCCAGCCTACCAGGCTCCTCTGTCTATGGGGTTTTCCAGGCAAGAGTACTGGAGTGGGAGGCCATCGCCTTCTCCATATGAGTGTCTAAGGCATACCTTAAGCTCAAAGTGACTAAAACCTAGCTCATCATCTCTTTATCATAAATATAATTCTGTTCCTGTGTTCTTAAAATTGATGAGTGGCAAGGTTATGTATCCAGTAACCCATGTAAAGAACCTGGTAGATACTCTTTTCTTCTCACTTCCAACATGATTTGTGTGTGTATACATATCCCTGATAGCTCAGTTGGTAAAGAATCCACCTACAATGTAGCAGACCCTGGTTTCATTCCTGGGTCAGGAAGATCCTCTGGAGAAGGGATAGGCTACCCACTCCAGTATTCTTGGGCTTCCCTTGT
>NW_011492063.1:4234-7175 GCF_000754665.1 Bison bison bison | reverse complement strand
ATATTGAATCACTTATCAGGTTGACTCATCTCTTATTACTTACTCATCTGACTCCCACTCCTAGACTGCACTAAGTCTCATGAAAGCAGGGATGGATTGTGATTTATATACCAAGATACCCCTGGCATTTAGCACAGTGCTAGTAAAACTGAGTTAAAATATGTTGAATGAAAGAATAACATGGGCTGTTTTCTGTTAGGTACATGATTGGCTTTTAAGACAAAGCTTGAAAATAAATAAAACTTGCCTTTACAATTAACACTACTTTGAGGGGAAACAGTCTTTTATATGCATAATTTCTTGTAGGCTCTTTGAATAACCAATCTCATTTTTTTTCAGACAAGTTTTGTATTTCTGACAAGAGGAAAATTGCTGTGAAGATGTTGTAAAAAGTGTGAGTGCCCGCAGCTGCCAGAAACTGTCTTTTGAAAAAGTAATCACTACAGCAAATGCATGTTTTCTCATAATATGGATTTTTGATGTGTATGTGCATGGTATGTTCCATAAATGGTAAGAAAAATGCAGTCGGGAAAAATTTACTATTGCATTTTAATTAGTTTTTTCATGTTATAACTTCAAGAAGGTTTGTAGAAGTTGTTTCTTAAAATGTGGCAAAGAGCAGCAAAAATTAAGGCAAAAGTTTAGACTTGGCAAATAAACTATAGTCAGATGATCATCAAAATAAAAAAGATTTTGATTGGTTAAATATAACTTTTTAAAATAGTTAAATTATTATACATGTCTCCAAGAGGTTTCAAAAATTCAGTACTATATACTTCAAGCTGAACATTCTTTGATAAGAATTTATTAATTGTATATTAGAAATGTATTGATTGGAAAAGCAAAGGGTCAAAATCTCTCATGTTTTTAAGCTATCACAATATTATCTGATGCATTTCTAGTATTTATAAGTATAATTATATTATATGTATAATACATATATATTGCCTACTTTATCTCAGATATTGTATCATGACTCAATTTTGTTAGGATGTCAATTCTCCTAAATTGTTACAATGCCTATAGATTTCAATATAGATTTACAATAAAAATTCTAGCAGATATTTTGTAGAAACTAAGTAACTCTTTATAAAATTCATATGGGAAAGTAAAGTATCTAAAAATACAAAAACGGACTGAAAAAATAAATATACACTATGTGATATACTTTTTTCTTATATAATATGTATAGCTTGTCCCACTCTCAGTCCATGAATTTAAGCTATAAGAAGATAAAGATTTTTGCCTATTTTGTTCAGTGCCATATCCCAAATAAGAATTGTCCTGTCATATAGTAGTTTTGTTTTTCTTTTATATTTGGTGAATGAACAAATGAAAAAAAAAAAAAAAAATGAAGTCCTGCTGCTGCTGCTGCGTTGCTTCAGCCATGTCCGACTCTGTGCAACCCCATAGATGGCAGCCCACCAAGCTCCCTTGTCCCTGGGATTCTCCAGGCAAAAACACTGGAGTGGGTTGCCATTTCCTTCTCCAAGCATGAAAGTGAAAAGTGAAAGTGAAGTCACTCAGTGGTGTCCGACTCTAAGCGACCCCATGGACTGCAGCCTACCAGGCTCTTCCTTCCATGGGATTTTCCAGGCAAGAGTACTGGAGTGGGGTGCCATTGCCTTCTCCGATATGAAGTCCTAGGAATACGTATATTAACGCTTGATTTAAGAGAAGGGTCACATTAAACACCAGCAGGGAAAAAATGGGCATCAAAAATCTCACTGGGAAAATTGATTATTCAAATGAGAAAAATACAAAATTAAATTCACACTATACATAAGAATCAAATTCCACATGTGTTAAGGAAGTAAAGAGAAAAGAAAAATCTCTGAAACTCTTAGAAGAGAATATATTATGATATCCCTAGGACATCAAGATAAAGAATGATTTATTAGATAAGATACAAAAAATACAAACTATAAAGGAGAAGAATGATCATTTTGACAAAATGCAAGTAAAAATTGCACATCAAAGAGAGATTAAAGCCATGGTGGTATGCACTAAGGAAAAGATGCTATGTTCACAGCAGTTTCTGTCCCAAATGCAAGCTCTAAGTATTAGGTGCCAGGGTTAGGATTCTAATGCCTATGTGTAAACAAGTGTGTGCGAGAGTGCACACATGCACGTGTGTGTGTGCTCAGTCTCTCAGTCTTGTCTGACACTTTGGGAACACACAGACTGTAGCCTGCCAAGCTCCTCTGTCCATGGGATTTTCCAGGCAAGAATACTGGATTGGGTTGCCATTTCCTCTTCCAGAGGAATCTCCCTGACTCTGGGATTAAATCCATGTCTCTTGCCTCTCCTGCATTGGCAAGTGGATTCTTTACCACTGGGCTATCTGGGAAGAGAATTGGCAAATACAATTTGCTATTAAAAAATTATGCCCAATTTTGTGGAGGATTAATAACTTTCTTTGAGTGCCAGCATTACTATAAGTTGGTTTAATCACCTTCGAAAATAATTTTCAGTTTCTAGCATAGAATATGACTCAGCAATTCCACTGTAGAAAAACATGCACAAATTGTTGCATATATGACCAAGGAGACATGCAGTTGGTTTTTTGTTGTAATTCATTTCAAGAGAGAAAAGTCAAAAGCAACATGGGTATAGCTAGACAGAGTACCAGCACCAGACACAGACAGTTCAGTCGTTCAGTCATGTCTAACTCTTTGCAAGCCCATGGACAGCAGTACACCAGGCCAAACACAGTAATAATAGCCAATATTTATATATTACTTACTCTGTGTTGGGCAAGGTTCTTAGTATTTTACACCCATATGTCTAACTCTCAGAACAAACTTACGAGGTCTATGTTCAGATGAGACAAGTAGGCATAAGAAAGTAAATAATATGCCCAAGACCACACAGATAATAAGTGGTGCCACTGTCAGATTCAATCTCTTGACAGTCTAGTCCCAAAGCCCATGATTTTAAC
>NW_011492063.1:3694-4134 GCF_000754665.1 Bison bison bison | reverse complement strand
TTTTAACCTCTATGCTATATTGCTTAAGAAGTATAAATATAAAGACCTAGATTTTAGACAGTGTAACATCAAACCATATCTGCTCCAAATCTTTCTTGAAATAACAAAATATTGGCAAAGCAGTTGATGTCTGCCCTGTATGCCTTTCCTATCCAAGTATCTTTCTTCTCTTATTAGAGGTAAATACTGTTCAGAAGCTGATGTGTACTTCTCAGCATAAATAATTTTCCAATTTTTCCAAATATTTATTTGCTCATAAACAACATACAGGGCTTCCCTGGTGGCTCATGGTAAAGAATCTGCCTATTATGTGGGAGACCCAGATTTGATCCCTGGGTTAGGAAGATCCCCTGGAGAAAGGAATGGAAACCCACTCCAGTATTCTTGCCTGGAGACTCCCGTGGACAGAGGGGCCTGGTAGGCTACAGCCCATGGGGCCA
>NW_011492063.1:0-712 GCF_000754665.1 Bison bison bison | reverse complement strand
AGTTTACCCAAACTCATGTCCATTGAGTTGGTGATGCCATCTAACCATCTCATCCTCTGTCATTCCCCTCTCCTTCTGCCTTCAATCTTTCCCAACATCAGGGTACTTTTCAAATGAATCAGTTCTTCACATCAGGTGGCCAAAGTATTGGAGTTCAGCTTCAGCATCAGGCCTTCCAATGAAGATTCTGGACTGATTTCCTTTAGAATGGACTGACTGGATCTCCTTGCAGTCCAAGGGACTCTCAAGAGTCTCCTCCAACACCAGAGTTCAAAAGCATCAATTCTTCGGTGCTCAGCTTTCTTTCTGTCCAACTCTCACATCCATATAACTACTGCAAAAACCATAGCTTTGACTAGATGGACCTTTGTTGGCAAAGCAATGTCTCGGCTTTTTAATATGCTGTCTAGGTTGGTCAAAGCTTTTCTTCCAAGGAGTAAGTGTCTTTGAATTTCATAGCTGTTGTCACCATCTGCACTGATTTTGGAGCCCAAGAAAATAAAGTCTGTCACTGTTTCCATTGTCTCCCCACCTATTTGCCATGAAATGATGGCACCAGATGCCATGATCTTAGTGTGTAAATCTGATGTAGATGAAAAACCTCACCTGCCATGTGAGCAAAAAGGAATGCTATGGCCATCAAACTGTAGTCACTATCCCCACCCTTATGGTGAGCCCTGAGGGAACTCAGGAAGGAGACAAATGGGCTGAA
>NW_011492062.1:20011-21675 GCF_000754665.1 Bison bison bison | reverse complement strand
CATATATTTATCTGACAGAGAAATAATGCCTTTTGAAGCATAGGTCCATGGTGGACCCAAAGATGTTCATATTGAGAGAAGCAAGTCAGATAGAGAAAGTTAAATACTATAAGATAACACTTAGATGTGAAATCTAGAGTACGGTACAAGACAACAATTTTACAAAACAGAAACAGTCACAGATGTTTGTGTTCCTTTTTCTGATTGCTCCTTTTATTTGTTTCTTGCTCTTATCTACCTTATTTTCTTTAAAACTAGGAAATTCAGCAAGTTAAAATTCATTTAACTAGTCCATTTTTAATTTGGGGGAAATTATACCTAGTGAAAAATTTTGTTGATTTTTAATTGTTATTCCCATTCTTGGTGTGATAATCCCAATTGTTGTTCATTACTTTTGTCACTAAGTCAAGTCTGACTCTTTTGTGGCCCCGTGGACTGTAGCCCAACAGGCTACTCTGTCCCTGGGATTTCCCAAGCAAGAATACCTAAGTGGATTGCCTTTTTCTTCTCCAGAGGATCTTCTCCCAGGTATCAAACCAGTGTCTCCTTCATTGGTAGGCAGATTCTTTACCGCTGAGCCATTAGGGAAGCCAAATCACACAAATATTAAAGTATCGAATACAGTACTTTATGGGGATATTTTTGAGACAAAGATCAAACCACATAACTAATTGTTAATAATTTCTCACTAAAATAAAAAAAAAAAACTGATACATTTGCATTACAAAAGAGTTTTACCAACATTATTTACTTCGTTGTCACACATATGGCATATATAGAATTGTTTTAGTCACCTCCTTATATTCCTATTCATTTTAATGTTCCCTCAGCTACATCCTTGTCTTCTGGGATGGAAAAACCCCTTGGGTTGTATTTCATTCATCCAGAACCCGGCTTTAGCTTAACAGTGCTGCTATGAAGACCATGTCGACCAACACTTTGCAATCTACTCTTACCTAACAATTTAAAGCTGAGTTTGGGGAGATAAATTATTAAGTTGGATAACATAAAATATCTCCCAATGGGATTTGTGTTTCATTAAAGATGGAGATCTTAAATAATCAAAAAACATATCTTTAGAAGAAAATGTCTTCCTCATACATAAGCAAGTGGGAAAAATTCTCTAAGATTTTCCTGGTACTTCTGGTAACATTAAGACAGTTCTCTATTGGCAAATGTGTACCAAGGAAATTACTTTTTTCAGAATATCGTTTCCTTTCCTCAAACCTAGAGTACTCTGACACAGAGTTCATTGGATGACACAGTACTAAATACATTATGTCTCACTGCAGCTAAGAGAATTACTGGGAAAGCCAATGTGTGAATAAAGACAGCGTTTTTCTATAAGCAAGGCAGCACTTCTAATAACATAAAGATGAATACTGTACTGAGATACTCTGTGGAATTATGCACTACACTAAAATCACATATGTACACTGATCATTCATTTTGTACAACAGGGCTTTAGATTTAAAAATACAAATAGGGTTTATTACCACTTCTCATCGAATGTACTTTGCTTAAGGGAAAAAAAAAGGAAAATCAGAGTTAAATATACATAGAGTTTCACCTAAAAAAAGTATACTGAAAATACATTTTCAGAAATGAAACTATAAACAGACCAAAGAAAAATTTAATATCATCTTGGCAATTTTCCCCACATC
>NW_011492062.1:16494-17961 GCF_000754665.1 Bison bison bison | reverse complement strand
CATATCCTGGGCCATAAATCTAGCCTTGGTAAATTGAAAAAAATTGAAATCATTCCAAGCATCTTTTTTTTTTTTTAACATAAATTTATTTATTTTAATTGGAGGCTGATTACTTTACAATATTGTATTGGTTTTGCCATACATCAACATGAATCCACCACGGGTGTACACATGTTCTGATCACATTGCAGTAAGATTAGATGTCAATTACAGGAGAAAAACAATTAAAAATTCCAACATATGGAGGCAGAACAACACACTGCTGAATAACCAACAAATCACAGAAGAAATAAATATATGCATAGAAATGAATGAAAATGAAAACACAACAACCCAAAACCTATGGGACACTGTAAAAGCAGTGCTAAAGGGAAGGTTCAGAGCAATACAGGCTCACCTCAAGAAGCAAGAAAAAAGTCAAATAAATAACCAAACCCTACACCTAAAGCAACTTGAAAAGGAAGAAATGAAGAACCCCAGGGTTAGTAGAAGGAAAGAAATCTTTAAAATTAGGGCAGAAATAAATGCAAAAGAAACAAAGGAGACCATAGCAAAAATCAACAAAGCCAAAAGCTGGTTCTTTGAGAAGATAAATAAAATTGGCAAACCATTAGCCAGATTCATCAAGAAACAAAGGGAGTAAGATCAAATCAACAAAATTAGAAACACAAATGGAGAGATCACAACAGACAACACACAAATACAAAGGATCATAAGAGACTACTATCAGCAATTATATGACAATAAAATGGACAACTTGGAAGAAGTGGACAAATTCTTAGAAAAGTACAACTTTCCAAAACTGAACCAGGAAGAAATGAAAAATCTTAACAGACACATCACAAGCACAAAAATTGAAACTGTAATCAGAAATCTTCCAGCAAACAAAAGCTTAGGACCAAACGCCGTCACATCTGAATTCTACCAAAAATTTAGAGAAGAGCTAACACCTCTACTACTCAAACTCTTCCAGAAAATTACAGAGGAAGGTAAACTTCCAAACTCATCCTATGAGGCCACCATCACCCTAATACCAAAACCTAACAACGAGGCTACAAAAAAAAAAGCAAACTACAGGCCAATACCACTGGTGAACATAGATGCAAAAATCCTTAACAAAATTCTATCAAACAGAATCCAACAACATAATAAAAAAAAAAAAATCCATCATGACCAAGTGGGCTTTATCCCAGGGATGCAAGGATTCTTCAATATCTGCAAATCAATCAATGTAATACACCACATTAACATTGAAAAATAGAAGCCATATGATTATCTCAATAGATGCAGAGAAAGCCTTTTAAAAAATTCAACATTCATGTATGATAAAAACCCTCCAGAAAGCAGGAATAGAAGGAACATACCTCAACAAAATAAAAGCTATATATGACAAACCCACAGCAAACATTATCCTCAATGGTGAAAAACTGAAAGCATTTTCCCTAAAGTCAGGAACAAGACAAAGGT
>NW_011492062.1:15386-16394 GCF_000754665.1 Bison bison bison | reverse complement strand
AGACACTAAAGACTCCACCAGAAAATTTCTAGAGCTAATCAATGAATATAGTAAAGTTGCAGGATATAAAATCAACACACAGAAATCCCTTGTATTCCTATACACTAACAATGAGAAAACAGAAAGAGAATTAAGGAAAGAGTTCCATTCACCATTGCAATGAAAAGAATAAAACACTTCAGAATATATCTACCTAAAGAAACAAAATACCTATATATAAAAACCTAAAAAACACTAGTGAAAGAAATCAAAGAGGACACAAGTAGATGGAGAAATAAACCATGTTTATGGATCAGAAGAATCAATATAGTGAACATAACTATACTACACAAAGCAACCTATAGATTCAGTGCAATCCCTATTTAGCTACCAGCACTATTTTTCACAGAACTAGAACAAATAACTTCACAATTTATGTGGGAATACAAAAAACCTCAAATGGCCAAAGCAATATTGAGAAAAAAGCATGGAAAAGGAGGAATCAACCTGTCTGACTTCAGGCTCTGCTACAAACCACAGTTATCAAGACAGCATGGTACTGGCACAAAGACAGAAATATAGACCAATGAAACAAAATGAAAGCCTAGAGATAAGTCCACACACTTATGGACACCTTATCTTCAACAAGGGAGGCAAGACTATACAATGGAGAAAAGACAATCTCTTTAACAAGTGCTGCTTGGAAAACTTGTCAACCACTTGTAAAAAAATGAAACTAGAATACTTTCAAAAACCATACTCAAAAATAAACTCAAAATGGATTAAAGATCTAAATGTAAGACCAGAAACTATTAAACTCCTAGAGGAAATCATGGGCAAAACACTCTTCAATATAAATCACAGCAGGATCCTCTATGACCCACCTCCCAAAATATTGAAAATAAAAGCAAAAATAAACAAATGGGATCTAATTAAATTAAAAGCTTCTGCACAACAAAGGAAACTATAAGCAAGGTAAAAAGACAGCCTTCAGAATGGGAGAAAATAACAACAAATGAAGCAACTGAC
>NW_011492062.1:14872-15286 GCF_000754665.1 Bison bison bison | reverse complement strand
AAAAAACCCCTCCAGAAAGCAGGAATAGAAGGAACATACCTCAACAAATAAAAGCTATATATGACAAACCCACAGCAAACATTATCCTCAATGGTGAAAAACTGAAAGCATTTTCCCTAAAGTCAGGAACAAGACAAAGGTGCCCACTCTCACCATTTCTATTAAACATAGTTTTGGAAGTTTTGACCACAAGAATCAGAGCAGAAAAAGAAATAAAAGAAATCCAGATTGGAAAAGAAGAAGTAAAACTTTCACTCTTTGGAGATGACATGATCCAATACATAGAAAACACTAAAGACTCCACCAGAAAATTTCTAGAGCTAATCAATGAATATAGTAAAGTTGCAGGATATAAAATCAACACACAGAAATCCCTTGTATTCCTATACACTAACAATGAGAAAACAGAAAGAG
>NW_011492062.1:13791-14772 GCF_000754665.1 Bison bison bison | reverse complement strand
AATGGCATTGAAACATGTATATTATCATATGTGAAATGAATCGCCAGTCCAGGTTTGATGCATGATACAGGGTGCTTGGGGCTGGTGCACTCGGATGACCCAGAGGGCTGGGATGGGGAGGGAGGTGGGAGGAGTGTTCAGGATGGGGAACACATGTGCACCCATGGTGGATTCATGTCAACGTATGGCAATACCAATACAATATTGCAAAGTAATTAGCTTCCAATTAAAGTAAATAAATTTATATTAAAAATGATAATGAAGTGCTGAAATGACTCTTTTTTTTTTTTTTTCCAGTTTTCAAATCTGTTCCAATAATAGGGATAGCTTTACAAAGAAGAGTCATTTTTTTTTCTTTTTCATAGAGGCAGGTTGTATCCTCTGGAAAAGGACCTTATCAGATCAGATCAGATTAGATCAGTCGCTCAGTCATGTCCAACTCTGTGCGACCCCATGAATCACAGCACGCCAGGCCTCCCTGTCCATCACCAAATTCCGGAGTTGACTCAGACTCATGTCCATCAAGTCAGTGATGCCATCCAGCCACCTCATCCTCTGTCATCCCCTTCTCCTCCTACCCCCAATCCCTCCCAGCATCAGAGTCTTTTCCAATGAGTCAACTATTCACATGAGGTGGCCAAACAACTGGAGTTTCAGCTTTAGCATTATTCCTTCCAAAGAAATCCCAGGGCTGATCTCCTTCAGAATGGACCGATTGGATCTTCTTGCAGTCCAAGGGACTCTCAAGAGTCTTCTCCAACACCACAGTTCAAAAGCATCAATTCTTCGGCCCTCAGCCTTCTTCACAGTTCAACTCTCACATCCATACATGACCACAGGAAAAACCATAGTCTTGACTAGACGAACCTTTGCTGGCAAAGTAATGTCTCTGATTTTGAAAATGCTATCTAGGTTGGTCATAACTTTCCTTCCAAGGAGTAAGCATCTTTTAATTTCATGGCTGCAGTCACCTTCTGCAGT
>NW_011492062.1:8712-13235 GCF_000754665.1 Bison bison bison | reverse complement strand
AGGCAGATCAGGTGGTCTGGTATTCCCATCTCTTTCAGAATTTTCCACAGTTGATTGTGATTCACACAGTCAAAGGCTTTGGCATAGTCAATAAAGCAGAAATAGATGTTTTTCTGGAACTCTCTTGCTTTTTCCATGATCCAGAGGATGTTGGCAATTTGATCTCTGGTTCGTCTTCCTTTTCTAAAACCAGCTTGAACATCAGGAAGTTCACGGTTCACATATTGCTGAAGCCTGGTTTGGAGAATTTTGAGCATTACTTTACTAGCGTGTGAGATGAGTGCAATTGTGCCGTAGTTTGACCATTCTTTGGCATTGTTTTTCTTTGGGATTGGAATGAAAACCGACCTTTTCCATTCCTGTGGCCACTGCTGAGTTTTCCAAATTTACTTGCAGTGAGAAATAGATTTAAGGGCCTAGATCTGATAGATAGAGTGCCTGATGAACTATAGAATGAGGTCCATGACATTGTACAGGAGAAAGGGATCAAGACCATCCCCATGGAAAAGAAATGCAAAAAAGCAAAATGGCCGTCTGGGGAGGCCTTACAAATAGCTGTGAAAAGAAGAGAAGAGAAAAGCAAAGTAGAAAAGGAAAGATATTAACATCTGAATGCAGAGTTCCAAAGAATAGCAAGAAGAGATAAGAAAGCCTTCTTCAGTGATCAATGCAAAGAAATAGAGGAAAACAACAGAATGGGAAAGGACCTTATATGTAATCTGACTGAAGTCCCCATTTTACACAGGGGGATCTGAGAGATACAAAGGGAGAGTGATGCGTTCCATTTAGAGTGGCATTACCTGGTCCAAAGAATGTTTCTAACTGGGGAGAGAGATTTCCAGTGAGATTAAACGTCACTCCCTCCAGCTTAAACAGAAACCCTTTTATGTATTTGTTTATTGAATATTACTACTGCTCTCTTTCTATCAAATATAGTTTTAGAGCCTATGTCCACTAAGTATCTTTCTGTTCTCTGTGTTGTATAGGTAATCGAGTCTATCATCAAGCCACATTTACCATTAAGAATTTAAATTCAAGGATGAAGAAAGGGACTCAGAATGGAAACTTGACTATAATATTGACACATTATCCACTGTCACTGATAATACTGCACTTGAACAAAGATATTTTCCAGCAAGATCGGTGATATGTCAGAGGGATGTAATATAGAGAAAAGGAACGATTGTGATGAACACTGAAGTAGACTGGCTAGAATACATCAGAGCCTTTTGATATGTTGCTCCCTATTTCTATAAAATGCCATTATAGGAGTCTTTTCACACCATGTCCAAACTTCTATTTGAGTTATACATTCCCTAAAAAGTATTCCCATAATTTCATCTTTAACCTCTGTAATTCCAGTCATGAAAGCCAGATATTATCTAGATGTTGTTTGCTGCAATTCTATTTTTGGCTATCAACTGATGGGCTCAAATTTCTTTCTTTTTCATATCATTTACATTAGATCCAATAAAACGGACCAATATGCAAACCACATCAGTCTTTAGATACTGTAACAAATACCTGTCATATGAATAGTGATGGATTAATTAGATAATATGTTACATCACAATCCACTGATGCCCTATTTGTCTTAGACTTTAACTTTCAGACAGTGCTTTGGTCAAGCTGCTTTTTATAAGCAACAGTTCCAAAAGTGTTTGATAAAAATGATAAAATATGCTAAGATTAGAAGCCAATAAATCTTTATCTAAAATAAGAATTAGTTGCAGTATTTTTCCACCATGGGAATTTTTCCTAATATGCCATGCATGTGTGTGAGCTCAGTCATGTTTGACTCTTTGCAATGTTATAGACTGTCATCTGCCAGACTCCTCTTTTCATAGGACTCTCCAAGCAAGAATACTGGAGTGGGTTGTAATTTCCTCCTCCAGGGGGAATTCCTGACCCAGGGATCAAACCCATGTCTCCTTCATCCCCTGCATTGGCAGGCAGATTCTTTACAACTGAGACATCTGGAAAGCCCAATATGCCATAAAGTCTCACAAACGACATTTTGAATAACAGAATAAATTGTTTGACTTTATTTTCATTCTGAAATACATTCACATAAGGATATTTTAGAATGGCAACTAGAAAACTTAAGATAATCATTGGTTTTTAGGTTTTAAAATTTCAATGGATAATTAACAGTCTCTCCATAGCTTATTGTCCTTCAAATATATGGCCATATCTTTTATAATAGTTTTAGACATTTTGCATTTAGATTTACAGCCCTCAATTTTTATTTCATGATGATTTTAAGGCTTATTATGAATTATTTGAATGTTTTATTCCTTAATGTTTAATATTAACACTATCAACTTTTAGTACACTATCTACAAGATGTACTACAACATATAAAGGAAATAAGCGCTGAAAATGATCAATAAAAGCACAATAAGTCTTAGGGAAATTGAAATAGTATTTGAATGAAAAACTGAAACAAAAATTACCATAATTAGAAAAGTCAAACGTTTTTTAAAAAACAGTGTAACATTTAAATTCTAGACACACACTAAGCAGACTTGTGAGGGGAATTGTAATATATTTTAGGATTGAGGTTTAATCCAAATACTTCTTTATTTAGGAATCTGAGAAATTTATGTTTCTCACGTGTTATGTCTTATATTTTTTAATTAAACAAGTACTATATATATATGTGTGTGTGTGGATGTACACATACATATGATATAAATATTTAAAAATGCAATTTAGTTTTCAATTTTACTAGGGCCTGTTTCACATCTTCATTCCTTAGGCTGTAAATCAGAGGGTTTAACGTGGGAATCACAATGGTGTAAAACAGCGAGGTCATTTTGTCTTGATCTAGAGAGTAGAAAGAACTTGGCCTGAAATACATGAAGAACAGAGTTCCCTGGAAGATTACCACAGTAGTTAGGTGGAAGGTGAAGGTGGAAAAAGCTTTGAGCCTCCCCTCGGCAGAGTGGATCTTCAAGACTGAAAGGATAATATAACAATAAAAGACGAGAACTCCTGCAATGGTACTCAGTTCAATGAAGCCCAAAACGGTTAATATCACTAACTCATTGACCTGTGTATCTGAACAAGATAGCAATAGGAGAGGAGGAACATCACAAAAAAAGGTGGTTAATCTCATTTGACCCACAGAATGTTAATGTTGTGTGTATCAGAGCATCTGCCATTCCCACCATGTAGACCCCTGCCATGAGCAGGAAGCACACCCCACAGCAAGGGGCTGCTGACGGCCTTGTACCACTCATAGGCCATCACTGCCAGCAGGAGACACTCAGAATCTGCAAAGGTATAGAGAACCAAAAGTTGCAGAGCGCAGCCATAGAAGGGAGTTGATTTGTTCTTAGCAAATAAGCCCACCAGCATCTTCGGCCCAATTGCTGTGGAATTGCAGATGTCACAGAAGGAGATGTGGCTGAGGAAAAAGTACATGGGTGTATGCAGCTGGAGATCCATCCTAATCAGGATTATCATTCCAAGATTTGCGAGAAGACTGATGAGATAAACAAGGAGAAATAATTGTAAATAGGATAACTTTGATCTCAGTGTGGTCAGTAATTTCCAAGAAAATGAATTCAGTCAAGGAGGAGCAATTCCCTCTATCCATTCTTCTTTATTCTTGCATAAACTTTTGAGAATATGATCAAGACAATTACACTTGCATGTGGTAACACTTTGTACATCTGTAAAATAAGGCAGAACATTGTTTTCTGTAATAATCTTTTTATAGTCAGGAAATTTTCTAGCCATGCATCCCTCTTTAGAGAGGCATAGCTGTCTATTCTGCAGTAATTAAAATTATCTGAAAAAGATCTTTGAGAAAATTTGATATAAATCTAGATGCCATTTATGAAGTACATTACTTTCTACAAGCTCTTCACTGAGCCTTACTTTCTTTTTTTTTTTTATGTCAGGGCATAGATCTGAATGAATTTACATTTCTTTACCAGTTCAAAACCACATGGAAGAGACACTAGTGTTGGAGAGAGCATACTCTAAGACCTAAGGCTAAGCATTTGCTATGCTTGAATATATTCAGTTGAGTACAGAAAGTGATTACAATTCATGTTTCTCAAAAAACATGATTAGTTGAAGAATCTTCATCTTAGTTCCAGAAGTAGCTAGTACATCACTGACTAGTATTAATAAAAAGTGATTTTGTTACCTGTTTTAGTTCATCTTGTATTTAATGTTTGATGAGATATGAAGTAAGGAAATTATAACTTCTTCTATTCTAGAAATTACTTCTCTTTCACATTCCTCATTGTCTCTTTGTAGACTGGTTGTTGTCAAAGATAACTCTCTTGACCAGTAAAAGAAAAAAGCTAAAAGACAGTGAAGACAACAGAATGTACCATATACATTTGAATTAATTCATATTTTAAAAGTTTTTTAAAATTATAAAACAGAAATGAGATGAAGGACAGTACATGCTTTTTTTAATTTAAATTTATTTATTTTAATTGGAGGCTAATTACTTTACAATATTGTATTGGTTTTGCCATACATCAACATGAATCCAGCAC
>NW_011492062.1:5502-7766 GCF_000754665.1 Bison bison bison | reverse complement strand
GGCACCAGTTTCATCTACCTCATTAGAACTGATTCAAAGGCATTCTTTTTAATAGCTGAGTAATATTCCATTGTGTATATGTACCACTGCTTTCTTATCCATTCATCTGCCAATGGACATCTAGGTTGCTTCCATGTCCTGGCTATTATAAACAGTGCTGCGATGAACATCAGAGTACATGTGTCTCTTTCAAGTCTGGTTTCCTCGCTGTGTATGCCCAGCAGTGGGATTGCTGGATCATAAGGCAGTTCTATTTCCAGTTTTTTAAGGAATCTCCACACTGTCCTCCATAGTGGCTGTACTAGTTTCTATTCCCACCAACAGTGTAAGAAAGTTTCCTTTTCTCCACACCCTCTTCAGCATTTATTGTTTGTAGATTTTTGGATAGCAGCCATTCTGAGCGCTGTTAGATGGTACCTCATTGTGGTTTTGATTTGCATTTCCTGGTGTTGGAGAAGACTCTTGAGAGGCCCCTGGACAGCAATGAAATCCAACCAGTCTATTCTAAAGGAGATTGGTCCTGGGTGTTTTTATTATTATTATTATTTTTAAACTTTACAATATTGTATTGGTTTTGCCATACATCAACATGCATCCGCCACGGGTGTACATGTGTTCCCCCTCCCACCTCCCTTTCCATACCATCCCTCTGGGTCATCCCAGTGCACCAGCCCCAAGCTTCTGTATCCTGCATTGAACCTGGACTGGCGATTCATTTCTTATACGATATTATACATATTTTAATGCCATTCTCCCAAATCATCCCACCCTCTCCCTTTCCCTCTCCCTCTCCCACAGAGTCCAAAAGACTTTTCTATACTGCCGGGGTCCAGCCCCGGCTGATCCAGGGTATTCGAAGGTGAGACAGCATAGGCGACCTATTTATTTAAATATTCATCAAAGATATAAAGAGTAATAGAATGAGGATAGCTCAGTAGGAAAATTCAGTGGAGAAAAGAGGCTGAATAATTCAGCCAGAAGGTGAGAGAAATAACGACATGGGGAGACCAAGTTTCGGTGAATAAGGCCCACACTTTATTTTTCAAAGTAGTTTTTATACCTTAAGTTATGCATAGAGGATAATGGGGGAAGGGGTAGAGTCATGCAGCAAGCCAGGCTTTCTTCCTGCAAACTTATCATATGCAAAAGTTTAGGTGATTTGCATCATCTTCTGGCCTGGAGGCCTGTTAACATTTTAAGACCCTTTCTTCAGAAAACTTATTTTTCTCTAAAGGGGATTAGGCAGGCGCCACCCTCCAAAAACATTAAAGTTGCATTCCTATAGGGCAAAGGTGTGGTGGGCTACAACAAAAAAGAATTAACTCAAGGGTCCAAGGTTACAAATATTAAAGCTACTACTTACACCAATTATATTAATCAATGCACTGCCAGGGACACAGCAGGTAAGGGATACAGAGACTTAACAGCAAACATTGGCCCAACAAGTGAAAAACCCTTCACCAATACAATTTCTAATCAATCTTTTAACTGCTCAAAGGAATCTGTATTTAGACAGTTTAGAACATCTCATGCCTCTCACAGTTGGGAGGCTCTGAACAATCACATGTGGCTGGAAAAACCTATTCAGGCAGGCTAGAGGATTTCCAAAGAAGTTTGTAGGTTGAAACACTGTCACACCCAGGAATTATTAACTGAAGCTGTAAGCTAACTCTTTTTTCAGAGAGAGGTAGTAGGGGACAGCCCCCCGTAAAGTCAGAGGTGTAGGTGAAAGCACAAAGCAGAAAGTAGGCAGACTCTGGTTTTGGGGGTAGATGCTCGAGAATTTCCAGGGGGACTCCTGAGGCTCGATCTTGCCTTTGCATATGCCAAACCTCCTTCCTCATGACCTTTGCCACGGGCAGAATTCCTCATGCTGGCTCCCGGCAGTGATAGAATTCCAGTTGAGCTATTCCAGATCCTGAAAGATGATGCTGTGGAAAGTGCGGCACTCAATATGCAATATGCACTCAATATGCAATATGCCAGCTCCTGGCACTATATATCTGTGTCTCTTTTACTGTCTCGCATACAGGGTTGTTGTTACCATCTTTCTAAATTCCATATATATGTGTTAGTATTTTTCTGGGCTCCAAAATCACTGCAGATGGTGACTGTAGCCATGAAATTAAAAGATGCTTACTCCTTGGAAGGAAAGTTATGAGCAAACTATACAGCATATTCAAAAGCAGAGACATTACTTTGCCAACAAAGGTTCATCTAGTCAAGGCTATGGTTTTTCCTGTGGTTATGTATGGATGTGAGAG
>NW_011492062.1:5100-5402 GCF_000754665.1 Bison bison bison | reverse complement strand
TGATCTATCCATAGGTGTGAGTGGGGTATTAAAGTCTCCCACTATTATTGTGTTATTGTTAATTTCCCCATTCATACTTGTTAGCATTTGTCTTATATATTGCAGTGCTCCTATGTTGGGTGCATATATATTTATAATTGTTATATCTTCTTCATGGATTGATCCTTTGATCATTATATAGTGTCCTTCTTTGTCTCTTTTCACAGACTTTATTTTAAAGTCTATTTTATCTTATATGAGTATTGCTACTCCTGCTTTCTTTTGATCTCTATCTGCATGGAATATCTTTTTCCAGCCCTTCA
>NW_011492062.1:4443-5000 GCF_000754665.1 Bison bison bison | reverse complement strand
AAAGTTGTACTTTTCTAAGAATTTGTCCATTTCTTCCATGTTGTCCATTTTATTTGCATATAATTGCTGATAGTAGTCTCTTATGATCCTTTGAATTTGTATGTTGTCTGTTGTGATTTCTCCGTTTTAATTTCTAATTTTATTGATTTGATTTTTCTCCCTTTGTTTCTTGATGATTCTGGATAATGGTTTGTCAATTTTATTTATCCTTTCAAAGAACCAGCTTTTGGCTTTGTTGATTTTTGCTATGGTCTCCTTTGTTTCTTTTGCATTTATTTCTGCCATAATTTTTTAAGATTTCTTTCCTTCTACTAACCCTGGGGTTCTTCATTTCTTCCTTTTCTAGTTGCTTTAGGTGTAGGGTTTGGTTATTTATTTGACTTTTTCTTGTTTATTGAGGTATGCCTGTATTGCTATGAACTTTCCCCTTAGCACTGCTTTTACAGTGTCCCATAGGTTTTGGGTTGTTGTGTTTTCATTTTCATTCATTTATATGCATATTTTATTTATTTTTTTTATTTCTTCTGTGATTTGTTGGTTATTCAACAGGGTGTTGT
>NW_011492062.1:2701-2986 GCF_000754665.1 Bison bison bison | reverse complement strand
ATATGCAATATGCCAGCTCCTGGCACTATATATCTGTGTCTCTTTTACTGTCTCGCATACAGGGTTGTTGTTACCATCTTTCTAAATTCCATATATATGTGTTAGTATACTGTATTGGTGTTTTTCTTTCTGGCTTACTTGACTCTGTATAATAGGCTCCAGTTTCACCCACCTCATTAGAACTGATTCAAATGTATTCTTTTTAATGGCTGAGTAATACTCCATTGTGTATATGTACCACAGCTTTCTTAACCATTCATCTGCCAATGGACATCTAGGTTGCTT
>NW_011492062.1:0-2252 GCF_000754665.1 Bison bison bison | reverse complement strand
GAGTAACTTTGGGCACCCTGTATATTGAAGCTCAGGGCTGTGTTCCTGTGTTGCTGGAGAATTTGCATGGTATATCTTGCTCTGGAACTTGTTGGCCCTTGGGTGGTGCTTGGTTTCAGTGTAGGTATGGAGGCGTTTGATGAGCTCCTATCACTTAATGTTCCCAGGAGTCAGATGTTCTATAATGTTCTCAGGATTTGGACTTAAGCCTCCTTCTTCTGGTTTTCAGTCTTATTTTTACAGTAGTCTCAAGACTTCTCCTTCTATACAGCACCATTGATAAAACATCTAGGTTAAAGATGAAAAGTTTCTCCACAGTGAGGGACTCCCAGAGAGGTTCACAGAGTTACATGGAGAAGAGAAGAGGGAGGAGGGAGTTAGAGGTGACCCAAATGAGATGAGGTGGAATCAAAAGAAGAGCCAGTAATCACTTCCTTATGTGAGCTCCATGAATCCCATGGATGGAGGAGCCTGGTGGGCTGCAGTCCATGGGGTTGCGAAGGGTTGGATACGACTGAGTGACTTCACTTTCACTTTTCACTTTCATGTATTGGAGAAGGAAATGGCAACCCACTCCAGTGTTCTTGCCTGGAGAATCCCAGGGACGGCGGAGCATGGTGGGCTTCTGTCTATGGGGTTGCACAGAACTGAACACAACTGAAGCGACTTAGCAGCAGCAGCAGCATGTGAGCTCCACAGTCTGAACCGTTCAGAAATGTTCATGGAATTATACAGAGAAGAGAAGAGGGAGGAAAAAGACAGAGGTGGCCAGTAGGATAAAAGGGTGGAATGAAAAGGGGAGAGACAGATCCAGCCAGTAATCAGTTCCCTGAGTGTCCTCCACCGTCTGGAATACTTAGAGATTCAGAGAGTTGGGTAGAGAAGAGAAGGGGAAGGGAGGAAACAGAAGCGACCTAGTGGAGAGAAAGGAGAGTCCAAAGCAGGAGCGAGCAGTCAAGCCAGTAATCTTGCTCCCAAATAAATATAGGTACTGAAGATTGGGTTCTTAAAGGTACAGAATTGATAACAAATACCAAAAAGAAAAAATTAAAATTCTAGAGTAGAGGTTGGATTTTCAAAAATACAATATTAAAGAAAAGAAGAAGAAGAAAAAAACAAAGTCACAAAAAAACAGTCTTTTATGAAAAGTAATAGTAAGTTATAAAAATGAAAACTAAAGGAGTGATAGAGGACTTAAAAATTTTTAAAAAGTTAAAAAAAAAAGAAAAGAAAAAAAAGAAAGAGAAGAAAAGAAAAAAAAGAAGAAGGAAAAAAAAGAGAAGAATGATCGTAAAAATAGTAAAAATATATCTAGGACTTTCTCTGGTGTTGTGGGCAGTGTGGGGTCAGTTCATTTTCAGATAGTTTCTTGGCCCAGCTTATATTTCTCGAGATCTATAGGCCCCTTCCTATGTAGTAGGTACTAACTACAGGGTTTTAATCTATTGCACCTGTCACTTCCAAGGCAGTTCCCTCGGTTTTAGCTTCCGTTTGCTGGTCTCTTCAGTGTCTGATTTCCGCCCTCACACAAGGGGGCGATGGAGGATGCTTTTTTAGGCTCACTTGTTCAGTCGTACTGTGGGGAGGGAGGGACACTGCAAACAAATAACACTGGTGTGTACTCCTAGTGTTTCAGCCACACTGGGCCTGCCCCTGTTCACGGCACGTGCACCCTCCCTGCCCACACAGCTCAGGCTCTAGGTTGCTCTGCCGGGAACTGTCCGAGGCTGGCCCTGGGCTGCATGCACCTCCTAGGTCTAAGCCGCTCAGCTTCAGGCACTTGGGTAGTCCTCAGAGGCACAGACTCCATTGGGCCTGCGTTTTGAGCCCTTTCCAGCTCCGAGCAGCTTGGGTGATGAGGTGTTTGGCGAGCACAGTCACTGTGACTTATCGCCTCTCCTGTCCCTGCTACTCGGTTTTCTGGGTGTACAACCGGCACACCTTCTCAGGTGGATGATTGTCCAGAACCCCAAGAAGACTTAGTAAGCAAAGAAGCCTGCTTGCAGTTTGGTAGATAATGTCTCTCTGGGGCTGCGATTTCCCCCCTCCAGCTCTGGCTGCCTGTCACCAGAGGGGGATGGTCTGCAGCCAGTTAGTTCTGTTCTGCCCTTTGTTCTGTGTGCGGGCCTGGTGGTGTCTTAGTGCTTTTTGCGTGGTAGCTATCCCACAGTCTGGTTTGCTAGCCCTAATTAGTTTGCTTTGATTACCCTTGGGGGCATTCTGGCCTGATCCTTACTCTAAGCAATGCAGCC
>NW_011492061.1:23908-24389 GCF_000754665.1 Bison bison bison | reverse complement strand
CTTGTGATCTATACTGTTACTGTGTACTGTGGCTTAGGTCCCAAACTTGGATTGGTAGTCAAGAAAGTGTCTAGCCTCGCTAGGAATCAAAAGTTTGAAAGCTAGATGGAGCTCTAGCTCGCAGAACATCTCTGAGGTTAAAGGTTACTCAGATTGGGACTGCAATGGGTTTTTTCCTTTGGTAACGCCGGTTCTTAGTGGATCAGAAGAGACTGTGATACTGGTATGGTGATGCTTGGAAAGAACATCTCAGTTTTATGTTCGAGTCGGTCTTATTGTGGTCAGGAAATACTCAGGGTCATGCACAGGCACTCAGGTGACGAATGTTTCCCCCGGTAGTCTTAGCTTGGGAGGCGTTCCGGAAGGTTACTCTGATTCACCCCGGGTCACATCAGAGGCAAGCAAGGTTAAGAGTGAAGAGCTGGACGTCAAGTAGGGATGCTATCAAGTCTACCCCTGGTACATCCCCACCCCATCTCGG
>NW_011492061.1:22293-22485 GCF_000754665.1 Bison bison bison | reverse complement strand
ACAACACAAGCTAAAGGAAGATGTGATCAGAGTCATTTTGTTAGATGTATTCTTGAAGGACTTAGGCAGGTGCGTTCTAAGCCTTTAAACTATGGCAAATTGGCAGATATAGAACAGGAGGATAGAAAGAAGCTCCTGGTAAATTCCTAGATAGACTGAGAGAAGGCCTTCGCAGATTCACTGAGATTGATC
>NW_011492061.1:20307-20814 GCF_000754665.1 Bison bison bison | reverse complement strand
AGAAAGAATGACATGGGGAGACCAAGCGTTGGTGAGCAAGGCCCGTAGTTTATTTTTAACAGGGGCTTTTATACCCTAAGTTACACACACAGGATAATAGGGGATGCAAAGTCAGCAGTCTTTGATTCTTATCAAAAGCCAAGGTTTCTTTCCTGCAAATTTATCGTATACAAATGGTTTAGGTGATTTACATCATCTTCTGGCCAGAAGGCCTACTAACATTTTATGACTCTTGACAAGGACTTATCAACAAAGACTTATTTTCTCTAAGAGTAATTATTTTAAGGTTTGGCGCCATCTTCCAAAGATAAAATTGCATTCCTATAGGGCGGATGTGTAATGGGTTTACAACAAAGAAAATAATTTATTACCTTAAGGGTCTAAAGTTACTAACACCAAGGCCACTACTTATTTTTCTACATACCAACTATATTAATTAATACACATTCAAGGATACAATTCAGGGGATGTGAAAACTTGGCAACAAACATTGACTCATCAATGAAA
>NW_011492061.1:16917-19728 GCF_000754665.1 Bison bison bison | reverse complement strand
ATAAAACTTTATTACACAAAAGCTCTGAGCGATTAAGCCTCGTCTCTGGCCCTGGATTGAATTCTTCTCCTCCGGGGGCCAAGAACCCCGTGTATTCGCGTGATTCAACAACAACCTTTCAATATTTTGGAGGATTTAAGAAGGGATGTATTGAAGCTAAAGTGTAAGAAATGTACATGTGATCCAGAAGCTGAGTCAGTTTAGAGATAGTTTTTATGACATGTTATGCAAGTTTGCTGTGACAATTTCTGGTTTGGGGTCACTGCATCTCCAAGGGTGAGTCTCAGAGTCCACTTGATGCTCCAAGCTGGGAAATTCTTGAAAACTGCTCATGTCTGGAATCTTCTGAATGTTGTTTGCAGTATAGGGAACATCTTTTCCTGCAAAACTCTTGGATGGAGTATGTAATAAATTACACAAAGTCACCTTCTTCATATGCTCCTTTTGTAACTCAGGTTTTGGAACAACGACCAGAAAATGCTCCTCTAGACTAAGGATATGATCAATTGCTTTTGTGAACTTATTAGGGAGTCCAGTCACTGTTACAATGTTTGCATCTTGGACTCCTCTAGGAGGGAAACAGATGTTGACTTGGAATCGATTCATGATTTTATGAATGGCTTTTCCATGGAATCCAATAATGTGACCATAAACATGGTTGTTTAGTGAAATTTGCATAGTTACTGATTTTTCGAACTTATGCACCATTTTCATTATTGTATCCCTGGCAGTTAGGGTGTTAGTTTTATATCCAACAATTGTGATTTGGTCCTGTATCTCATTGCTCCCTTTTCTTGGATATTAACTTTATGCTCTGAGCAAATCTGAGTGATGACCGAGCCCTTTCGACCAATGATCCTGGGGTGATATTTGGGGTCTACTGTTAAGTTGAGTCTGAAATTTTTGAATGGTAGATTTTCTATTTCAGTTTGTACAGTCTTGATTTGTTCTTGTAATTTAGCCTTGGCTCATCCTACGTCTCCAGTAAGGCCAGTGATGGAAATGATATCAGATTCTAATCCTGGTGCTGATATCTGTATTTTAACTTCACACTCATCCATTATCTTCTGTATCTTTTATTTTTATTTATTTATTTATTTATTTATTTTTTGATCAGTGAGGTAACACTGTAGATCAAAGGGAGCATTTACTTCAGTGGTGACAGGAATTAAAGTCTTAAGGGCTTCAAAGGTGGCTTCACAATTTTCTTTTTGGCCTGAGATAAATATGTTGTCACATTTTGTTGGAGAAATTGAAGCATTTCTTGTCGTGATCTTTCCCCCTTCTTCCTTATTTTCTGGAATTGCTGGCTCTTTATTAGTAAATGAAATTTCCTCTCTATCTGATAATTTGATTTGGACATTGTAATTTTTAGTGATTTGTCTGACTCTAGAGCACATTGGTCCCATTAAAAAATTATGGAACTTCTGGGGAATAACACATTCTGTTGTGACTTCATTGTCCAAGTCCTGAACAATTTCATAAATATATCTCTTGGCTGCTTTGATACAAGGTCTTGCTCCTTTGATTGTGACTTTGTTACTCTGTTTTCATGAATGTGAAAAGCTAATAATCACACCACCATACTCCTCAAGCATGTCCTGGAACACCTGACTCCTTTGCAAAAAAAAATGCTAGTGATACATAGGATTTATCAGTATCTTGTCCTCCACTGCAATATCTATATTTGTAATCAGAGTATGCAGTTTACTTTGTGCTTCTCTGATGGCCTTCTCTGTCCCTGTGATAGTTATCAATTCTTGATCCTTATCTTCAGGGATAGGGAAAATGAAATGTGCTCCAGCCTCTTCACAGACTGGAAGCATTGCCTCTTTTCACTCGAGAAATTTATACTGTGGTTTAACATGGAGGACCACAGAATAACTCTTCTTTTGCTCTTCTGCTAGTTGTAGCAGTTTTTTCTTGGCCTTCTCAACACTTTGGGCAGGTCCCCTAAAAATGACTCTTTGAAGTCCTGAGTTGTTTGGAAAGAGAATATGGACGCTTCCACATTCTTCCATGATTGCATCAACCAAGCAGTCTTTAGGGTCCATAAGGGATTTGTGTAGGTTTGAAGGAACAGAAATTTCTACTTCTGAAATATTGCCTATATTTTTTCTGAATTGAAAGAATGAAATCACAAGCCAATTTACAGTTTTCTGGCCTTCCCTTGACGACAATATTTTCTGAGTTGCTATTTGTTGATGGAAGAATAATGTTGGTGTTGCTTGCTGCACAGATTTTTTTTATGTTTGCACCTCCTTTTCCAATGATATTTTTGTGAAGCCTTTTGAAGATGGGAATTGTTATGGAATAGCTACTTTCTACAATGTCTGTCACCACATTCTGCAAATATTGTGTGCATTTTTCTAATTCACTTTTTGGTCCTCTAAGCTGGAAAACCTAGATAGCATATTGAAAAGCAGAGACGTTACTTTGCCAACAAAGGTCCGTCTAGTCAAGGCTATGCTTTTTCCAGTGGTTATGTATGGATGTGAGGGTTGGATTGTGAAGAAAGCTGAACGCTAAAGAATTGATGCTTTTGAACTGTGGTGTTGGAGAAGACTCTTTAGATTCCCTTGGACTGCAAGGAGTCCAACCAGAAAACCCAGGAGATCAGCCCTGGGTTTTCTTTGGAAGGAATGATGCTAAAGCTGAAACTCCAATACTTTGGCCACCTCATGCAAAGAGTTGACTCATTGGAAAAGACTCTGATGCTGGGAGGAATTGGGGGCAGGAGGAGAAGGGGATGGACAGGAGGATGGAGATGGCTGGATGGCATCACTGACTCGATGGACGTGAGTCTGAGTG
>NW_011492061.1:13891-16817 GCF_000754665.1 Bison bison bison | reverse complement strand
GGTTAAGTCCTTGTGCTCATTTTCTAAATGAGAAGCAAGTTCAAGAACTTCTTTCTCGGCCTGTTGGACACCACGTGATTCCCCCTCAATTCTTATCAAGTTATTTTCATTTTCAGGTGAGATTTGCACAGAAACCTTATTCCTGTCTTTAATTCTATTTATAAAAGCACCTTTCTTGCCTATCAGGTATTTATGAATTTTATATAATTTCTGCATAATCCATCCTGTTAATTATATCTTTTACTATGACCGCAATTTGCTCTTGAACATGCTTAACATCATCTGTTGGTCCCTCTATTGTAATTTTATCTTCTCCAGTAAACTCTTTGCAAATTTCTAGCATGTTCTGAGTAACTGTGGATATATTATGACCTTTTTTTACCAATAACAAATCTGTGAAGCCAGGAAGGTGCAGAGATGGAGGAAAGAGTATAAATCTTGGTCTTCAAGTAGTCTTCAGTAAATTCCTTCCTTAAACTTTCAGGTTTATAATGATATGCCACAGAATCTGACATGCTGTATGAGGGTGAGATCTCTGTAGAAACTCCAGTTCTTTTTAGGATCTCCTGGACAGAATTGCAATTGGGACCTATTGTACACTTGTGCTGCAATTTCATCTCCACATCTATAGGTGTGGTTTTCTCTGGAGTATTCTCAAAAATCTGCTTTAAGAAATCCAGATCCTGAAGTACTTGTTGCTTGTTTTCAGGAAATCTTATTTGTGTCTGATTGGCGCTGCTGCTGCTGCTAAGTCACTTCAGTTGTGTCTGACTCTGTGTGACCCCATAGACGGCAGCCCACCAGGCTCCCCCGTCCCTGGGATTCTCCAGGCAAGAACACTGGAGTGGGTTGCCATTTCCTTGTCCAATGCATTAAAGTGAAAAGTGAAAGTGAAGTCGCTCAGTCATATCTGACTCTTAGTGAACCCATGGACTGCAGCCTACCAGGCTCCTCCATGCATGGGATTTTCCAGGATGGTGAATTGTGGATTTGTGCTTCTATTTTCTGTAGGATTTTGTCAAAAGTTTTATTGTATGGTTCAGCAATGAAAGAAGGAAATGCTTTTGCCACAGCTAACCTTTCTTCAGCATATTTGTCTTGTTCAGTAGATGTAAATAAGACTTCACATGGAGCCTTTCTCATGACCTCTTTTGTGCTAATATTGATCCAGCTGGTGTGGTTAACTGGGCATAAGGTCTGAATGTTGGTTGTAGCTTTTTGTTGCAGGTCTTGTCGTTTTTCTCTAGTCTTGTCTGCAATGGAACAAAAATTTTCTTTGGGAATGGAAGCTGTAGTTAAAACTTGCTTCCCCAAATGGGCAAAAATCTCCTTCTGAGCTTTTGCAACAATTTTTGGTTTTCCAGAGATTGTAATATAATGTAATGTAATGTAATGCCTTTGTTTTTGGCAAAAGTTATTTCCAGGTTGCCACAAGTTATGTGCATAATATCTAGACAGAATTTTTCTTGTGTACCTTCCTCAAACTGATTCACATATGGTTTCTCCTCCAGAGGCACATGAAAACATGAGTGATTGTTGAGGTCATGATAAGTTGACTATAATTGCTTGAGGATGCAGCAGGTTCCTGATCATTTTCCAACCAACTTATTTTCTCTAGGAGTTCAGTGAATTTATTTTTGGAGGTTGTAGTGCCAAGATGTTCTTCTGAATTTAAAGCAGTAACATCCTTTTCCTTTTGAATGTACCTACTTTGGTGCTCTGTTAACTTCTTTTTTTCTTTTAATTCATTGTTGATTTTTAGCTATTTAGATATATTGCAGTTAAATGATCAATAGCCAGAAAAATCTTGTAGTTGCCTTTTTGCATATTACTGTGTGGGAAAAATAAATATTGGAAAGACAATTTCTTTCCAAATTAATTTATAAACTTGTCAATAAACATAGAAATCCTAATATTTATACAACTTCACGAAAACATCCAAGATTCATCTATTCTACTGTTTTAAGAATACCAAGATAAGGCTCAAATTATAAGGACAGTGAGGAAAGAACCACATTTTGTTAAATATCAGAAATAGATCCTTTGAATTTTCTTATCAGAGTCAGCACAAACCTCATTTTGTCTAAACCAGTGCCAAAGTTTTTCCACCCTTTGCACTACTGGCTGAGAATAATTTTAGAAAAGTATGACTCTCTCGTCCTCAATAATATAATATTTGCAGGGTTTCTCACTTTGCTTAAGAGCTTTGGAATAACAATTTATATACTATAAAATTTGCATAGTCTATGCATACAATTTAATGAATTTTAGTTAATTTACAGTTCTTTACAACCATCACCAAACCCAGTTTTAGAACATTTTCATCACCCCAAGGAGCTTCCTCATGCTCATTTGCAGGTAATCCTGTTTCCACACCCTGATAAAACTAATTCATTTATTTTTCCTTTATAAACTTGCTTTTTCTGGAAATATAACGAAAATATCAAACAGTACAAGGATTCTTTTCACTTTGCTTCTTTTTTACATTAATTTATTTATTTTAATTGGAGGCTAATTACTTTAAAATATTGTAGTGGTTTTCACCACACAACACAAATCACTTCTTTGCCTTTACATAGTGCTTTTCAGATTCAACTATGTTACAGCATATATCAGTTCTCTATTCCTTTTACTTAGTGATATTTTAACCTTAAAGTGTTCTGATTCAGGCAGTGGAAGAAGATGGCATTGAAGTAAGAAGGGGAGTTCACCCGACTCCAGAGAAATACATAAAACACACATCATGATACTAAACAACTCCCATAAAATAACCTCTAGGCGAGAGCAGAAGGCCCCAGACCTCCAGGAGAACAGGTTAAGCTTCCTAAAATGAGGTAGGAGAGAGGATCAGTACAGTTCAGTTCAGTTCAGTCACTCAGTCATGTCTGACTCTTTGCACCCCATGGACTGCAGCGCGCCAGGCTTG
>NW_011492061.1:11240-13791 GCF_000754665.1 Bison bison bison | reverse complement strand
TTGCAGTCCAGGGGACTCTAAAGCATATTCTCCAACACCACAGTTCAAAAGCATCAATTCTTTGCTGCACAGCTTTATTTATAGTCCAACTCTCATATCCATACACGACATCTGGAAAAACCATAGCTTTGACTAGACAGACCTTTGTTGGCAAAGTAATGTCTCTGATTTTTAATTTGCTATCTAGGTTGGTCATAGCTTTTCTTCCAAGGAGCATGTGTCTTTTAATTTCATGGCTTCAGTCACCATCTTCAGTGACTTTGGAGCCACCAAAGATAAAGTCTGTCATTGTTTCCATTGTTTCCCCATCTATTTGACATGAAGTGATTGAACTGGATGCCATGGTCTTAGTTTTCTGAACGTTGAGATTTAAGCCAACTTTTTCACTCCTCTTTCACTTTCATCAACAGCTCTTTCATTCTTCTTTGTTTTCTGTCATAAGGGTGGTGTCATCTACACATCTGAGATTATTGATATTTCTCACAGCAATCTTGATTCCAGCATATGCTTCATTCACCCAGCATTTCACATGATGTACACTGCATATAAGTTAAATAAGCAAGGTGACAATATACAGCCTTGATGCACTCCTTTCCCGATTTGGAACCAATCTGCTGTTCCTAACTGTTGCTTCTTGACCTGCATACAGATTTCTCAGGAGGAAGGTAAGGTGGCCTTGTATTCCCATCTCTTCAAGAATATTCCACACAGTCAAAGGTTTTGGTGTAGTCAATAGATCAGAAGTAGATGTTTTTGTGGAACTCTCTGGCTTGTTCTATGATCCAACGGATGTTGGCAACTTGATCTCTGGTTCCTCTGCCTTTTCTAAATCCAGCTTGAACATCTGGGCTTGGAGAATTTTGAGCTTTACTTTACTAGTGTGTGAGATGAGTGCAATTGTGCAGTAGTTTGAACGTTCTTTGGCATTGCCTTTCTTTGGGATTGGAATGAAAACTGACCTTTTCCAGTCCTGTGGCCACTGCTGAGTTTTCCAAATTTGCTGACATATTCAGTGCAGAACTTTCATAGCTTCATCTTTTAGGATTTGAAATAGATAAACTGGAATTCCATCACCTCTACTAGCTTTCTTTGTAGTGATGTTTCCTAAGGTCCACTTTATTTTGCATTGGCTCTAGGTGAGTGATCACACTATCCTGGTTCTCTTGGTCATGAATATCTTGTTTTGTATAGTTTTTCTCTGTATTCTTGCCATTTCTTCTTATATCTTCTGGTTCTGTTAGGTCCATACCATTATTGTCCTTTATTGAGCCCATCTTTGCGTGAAATGTTCCCTTGGTATCTCTAATTTTCTTGAAAAGATCCCCAGTCTTTCCCATTCTATTTCCCCCTCTATTTATTTGCATCAATCACTGGGGAAGGCTTTCTTATCTCTCCTTGCTATTCTTTGGAATTCTGCATTCAAATAGGTGTAGCTTACCTTTTCTCCTTTGCTTTTAGCTTCTCTTCATGTCTCAGCTATTTGTAAGTCCTCGTCAGGTGACCATTTTGACTTTTTGCATTTCTTTTTCATGGAGATGGTCTTGATCACTGCCTCCTGTACAATATCATGAACCTCTGTCCATAGTCCTTCAGGCACTCTGTCTATCAGATCGAATCCCTTGAATTCATTTGTCATTTCCACTGTATAATCATAAGGGATTTGATTTAGGTCATACATGAATAGTCTGGTGATTTCCCCTACTTTCTTCAATTTAAGCCTGTATTTTACAAAAGGGAGTTCATGATCTGAGCCACAGTCAGCTCCTGGTCTTGTTTTTCTGTATAGAGCTTCTCCATCTTTGGCTGCAAAGAATATAATTTCAGTGCTGACCATCTGGTAATGTCCATGTGTAGAGTCTTCTCTTGTGTTGTTGGAAGAGGGTGTTTGCTATGACCAGTGCATTCTGTTGGCAAATTTCTGTTAGCCTTTGCTCTGCTTCATTTTTTACTCCAAGGCTAAATTTCCTGTTACTCCAAGTGCTCTTGACTTCCTACTTTTGCATTCCAGTCCCCAATGAAAAGAACTTATTTTGGGGGGTGTGTGAGTTCTAAAAGGTCTTGTAGGTCTTCATAGAACCATTCAACTTGAGCTTCTTCAGGATTACTGGTCATGGCATAGACTTGGATTACTGTGATTTTGAATGGTTTGCCTTGGAATCAAACAGAGATAATTCTGTCATTTTTTTTTGTTGTTGTTATTAACAGACATTTATTATTTTTTTTAAATAGTTCTTTTTTATTGTTTTCTTTTTTTCCTCTTTGTTAAATTTTTTTTTAATTTTTATTTTATTTTTAAACTTTACATAATTGTAGAGAAATGCAAATCAAAACCACTATGAGGTACCATTTCACACCAGTCAGAATGGCTGCGATCCAAAAGTCTACAAATAATAAATGCGTGGAGAAAAGGGAACCCTCTTACACTGTTGGTGGGAATGCAAACTAGTACAGCCACTATGGAGAACAGTGTGGAGATTCCTTAAAAAACTGGAAATAGAACTGCCTTATGATCCAGCAATCCCACTGCTGGGCATACACACTGAGGAAACCA
>NW_011492061.1:10210-10732 GCF_000754665.1 Bison bison bison | reverse complement strand
GCAGATGAATGGATAAGAAAGCTGTGGTACATATACACAATGGAGTATTACTCAGCCATTAAAAAGAATACATTTGAATCAGTTCTAATGAGGTGGATGAAACTGGACCCTATTATACAGAGTGAAGTAAGCCAGAAGGAAAAACATAAATACAGTATACTAACGCATATATATGGAATTTAGAAAGATGGTAACAATAACCTGGTGTATGAGATAGCAAAAGAGACACTGATGTATAGAACAGTCTTATGGACTCTGTGGGAGAGGGAGAGGGTGGGAAGATTTGGGAGAGTGACATTGAAACATGTAGAATATCATGTAAGAAACAAGTTGCCAGTCCAAGTTCGATGCGCGATACTGGATGCTTGGGGCTGGTGCACTGGGACGACCCAGAGGGATGGTGTGGGGAGGGAGGAGGGAGGAGGGTTCAGGATGGGGAACACATGTATGCCTGTGGCGGATTCATTTTGATATTTGGCAAAACTAATTCTGTCATTTTTGAGATTGCACCCAAGTACTGTA
>NW_011492061.1:6821-9337 GCF_000754665.1 Bison bison bison | reverse complement strand
ATGCAGAGGACTTGGTCGGGGAACTGAGAAAAGATCCACACAAATCCTTACCTGGCAAGCTTTGGCCAGCAGTGCAGGGTCGGACTGGGGAATAGAAGCACAGGCAATGATTCCAGAGGCAAGGAGGCAGTGAAGATAGTCTGAGAGGGCTACTTTGAAGAGGCTGAAGAAATATATGTGTTTAACACTACCAAAGCCAGAAGGACAGCCCAAAGATACACTGATCACACAGACACTTCAAAACTTACTACTGGACGCTGCACTGCCCTTCAGAACCAGAACATTGTCACAAGCTCCCCCAACCAAGAAAACATCACAGGACACTAACCCAGCCCCATCCATAGGGGCAGACTCCAAAACCAAGAAGAACTATGACCTTGAGAACGTTGTGTGTGTGTGTGTGTGTGTTTTCCTTATAAATCACACTGATTATTCCCCCTACATATTTCTACCCTCCATTAGCCTTTTGTGGTGCTGTGGAGTTTTCCTCTTTGTTTTTTCGTGTTTTTAAAAATAATCATTTCAAGATTTTTTTTTTCTTCTTCACCCTTTTTTTGGTGATTTTTCTGATTTTGTTTTTTATATATTCAACTGCTTTTCTTATAGTTCTTTACTGGCTGTAGTTGTCCCTGAATATATACATATATATACATATATATATATATATATATATAAATAAATCTTTTTCACATACTTCTATTTTTCTTTTCACTTTCTTTTTTTTTGCCTCTTTTCCACTCCTTCCTTTTCTATTTTCCCTCTCTTCTCCTCATTTTTCCCCCCTTTTTTCTTCTCCCCTTTTTCCCTCATGTTTTTATTTTTTTTCAACAAGTAAGTTAAATTGTTCAGCTCTCTTTGCTATATTACCCAGTTGGCACTCTGCTCGTGCTCAGTTTTCCATATTGAGCATTAGCTAGCTCTGCTTTTAATTGGTCAATATCACTTTGGTTTCCCTTATTCACTGAGTCAAACTCCTACACTCTTTTCTTGACAATATTTTGGTTATAACTGTGTGTAAGTGTGTGTATACATCCCATTATTTATATAATTACTTTCTTGATCTCTTCCCACTAGAACATAGGGATAAGTCACACCTAACAAGAATTAAACACAAATCACTCAACCAGCCTTTCCCTCCAAGGGCAAAAAATAAAAGGAATACAACCCCAAAGCCTGGAAAAATGATACCTCAAGTGGACCAAGTTAGAAAAAAAAAAGTGAAAAGACAGAGAAATACAGCACAAATGAAAGAACAAGGTAGAAACAAAACCAAACAAGAACAAAAACAAACTAATAAACTAAGAGTAAATAAGCAATCGACCTGAAAGAAAATTCAGAACAATGGTAGTAAAGATGCTCTGAAGGCTTGAAAATAGAATTGAGAATATGCAAGAAACATTTAACACAGTTAATACAATCACCAAGGAAATGGAATGAATAAAGAATAAGCAAACAGAGATGAATAACACAATTACTGAAATAAGGAATACTCTGCTGCTGCTAAGTTGCTTCAGTCGTGTCCGATGCTGTGCGACCCCACAGACGGCAGCCCACCAGGCTCCCCCATCCCTGGGATTCTCCAGGCAAGAGTACTGGAGTGGGTTGCCATTTCTTTCTCCAAAGGAATACTCTATAAGGAACCAATAACATTATGAGGCAGAAGAATGGATAAGTGAGCTGGAAGATAGAATGGTGGAAATAACTGCTGAAAAGCAAAATAAAGAGAAAAGAATTGAAAGAAATGAGGATAGCCTCAGAGACTTTTGGGACAATATTAAATAGACCAAAATTCAAGTTATAGGAGTCCCAGGGGATGAAGAAAAATAAAAAGGTACTGAGAAACTTTCTGAAGAAATTATAGTTGAAAACTTCCCCAACATGGGAAAGGAAATAGGCAATCAAGTCCAAGAATTGCAAAGTCCCTTACAGGATAAATCCAAGGAGAAACACATGAAGGCACATTAATCAAGCTAACAGAAATTAAACACAAAGAAAGAATATTAAAAGCAGCAAGGAAAAAGGAACAAGTAACATACAAGGAAAAATCTATATGATTAACAGTAAATCCTTTAGCATAAACACTGCAGGCCAGAAGAGAATGGCAGGATGTATTCAATGTATTGAAAGAAAAAAAAAATCTACAACCAAGATTACTACACCCAGCAAAGATCTCATTAAAAATTGATGGAAAATCAAACACTTTACAGACAAGCAAGAGTTAAGAGAATTTAGCACCACCAAAGCAGCCTTACAACAAATACTAAAGGGATTTACATAGCCAGTAAAAACAAAAGAGAAAGGAAAGACCTACAACAACAAACACAAAATAATTAAGAAAATACCAATAGAAATATATATATGTATCAATAATTACATTAAAATAAACGGATTAAATGCACCAAACAAAAGATACAGACTAAATGGATATAAAAGCAAGACCATGTATATGCTGCCTACAAGAGATTCACTTCAGACCTAGAGACACTTTCAAACTGAAAGTAAAAAGATGGAAAAAA
>NW_011492061.1:5317-5742 GCF_000754665.1 Bison bison bison | reverse complement strand
TATCCTCTCGTCGTCCCCTTCTCCTCCTCGCCCCCAATCCCTCCCAGCATCAGGGTCTTTTCCAAAGAGTCAACTTTTCACATCAGGTGACCAAAGTACTGGAGATTCAGCTTTAGCATCATTCCTTGCAAAGAAATCCCAGGGCTTATCTCCTTTAGAATGGATTGGTTGGATCTCCATGCAGTCCAAGGGACTCTTAAGAATCTTCTCCAACACCACAGTTTAAAAGCATCAGTTCTTCAGCACTCAGCTGTCTTCACAGTCCAACTCTCACATCCATACATGACCACTGGAAAAACGATAGCCTTGACTAGACGGACCTTTGTTGGCAAAGTAATATCTCTGCTTTTCAATATGCTGTCTAGGTTGGTCATAACTTTTCTTCCAAGGAGCAAACGTCTTTTAATTTTATGGCTGCAGTCACC
>NW_011492061.1:4701-5217 GCF_000754665.1 Bison bison bison | reverse complement strand
TCACTCTCCTCTTTCACTTTCATCAAGAGGCTTTTTAGTTCCTCTTCAATTTCTCCAATAAGGGTAGTGTCATCGGCATATCTGAGGTTATGGATATTTCTCCCAGCAATCATGATTTCAGCTTGTGCTTCTTCCAGCCTAGCGTTTCTCATGATGTACTCTGCATATAAGTTAAATATACAGCCTTGATGTACACTTTTTCCTCTCTGGAACCAGTCTGTTGTTCCATGTCCAGTTCTAACTGTCACTTCATGACCTGCATATAGGATTCTCAAGAGGCAGGTCAGGCTCTCTGGCATTCCCATCTCTTGAAGAATTTTCCACAGTTTATTGTGATCCATACAGTCAAAGGCATTGGCATCGTCAATAAAGCAGAAATAGATATTTTTCTGGAACTCTCTTGCTTTTTTAATGATTCAGCAGATGTTGGCAGTTTAATCTCTGGTTCCTCTGCCATTTCTAAAACCAGCTTGAACATCTGGAAGTTCATGGTTCACGTATTGCTGAAGACTGGCT
>NW_011492061.1:2898-3691 GCF_000754665.1 Bison bison bison | reverse complement strand
TTGTCTTCCCTTCTTTATCTGAAATACAAAGGATCATAACAGAATATTATGAGCAACTATATATTAATGAAATGGACAAGCTAGAGGATAGGGAAAGATTCTTAGAAAAGTTCAATCTCCCAAGAAAAATCAGGAAGAAATAAAAATTATGAACAAGCCAATTACAAGCACTGAAATTGATACTGTGATCAAAAATCTCCGAAAAAACAAAAGCCCGGGGCCAGATGGCTTCACAAGGGAGTTCTATCAAACATTTAGAGAAAAGCTAATGCCTATTTTTCTGAAACTCTTCCAAAAATTTTGAGATGAAGGAACACTTTTAAACTCATTCTACAAGGCCACAATGACCCTAATACAAAACAAGGCCAAAACAACACAATAAAAGAAAATAACAGGCCAATATCACTGATGAACATAAATGCAATATTTCTCAACAAAATTCTAGCAAATAGAATTCAACAACACATTAAAAAGCTCATATACCATGATCAAGTCAGGCTTATTCCAGGGATGCAAGGATTTTTCAGTATATGCAAATCAATCAACATGATACACCATATCAACAAATTGAAAGATAAAAATGCTATGATAATCTCAATAGTTGATATTCTAGGAATTAGCAAACTCAGAGGGACTGGAATGGATGAATTTAACTCAGATGACCATTATATCTACTGCTGTGGGCAGGAATCCCTTAGAAGAAATGGAGTAGCCATCAGAGTCAACCAAAGAGTCTGAAATGCAGAAGTTGGATGCAATCTCAAAAATGACAGAATGATCTCTGTTCATTTTC
>NW_011492061.1:0-556 GCF_000754665.1 Bison bison bison | reverse complement strand
CTACTGTTTCCCGATCTATTTGCCATAAAGTGATGGGACAGGATGCCATGATCATTGTTTTTTGAATGTTTTTTTTAAATTAATTAATTTATTTTTATTGTGATGACTTTTTTTTAATTTTAATTTTTTTAACATTACAATATTGTATTGGTTTTGTCATACATCAACATGAATCTGCCACAGGTATACACATGTTCCACATCCCGAACCCCCCTTTCTCCTCCCTGCCCGTCCATCCCTTTGGGTCTTCCCAGTGAACCAGCCCCAAGCAACCAGTATCATGCATCGAACTTGGACTGGCAATTCGTTTCACATATGATATTATACATGTTTCAATGCCATTCTCCCAAATCATCCCTCTCCCTCTCCCTCTCCCTCTCCTACAGAGTCCAAAAGACTGTTCTATACATCTGTGTGTCTTTTGCTGTCTCGCATACAGGGTTATCGTTACCATCTTTCTAAATTCCATATATATGCATTAGTGTATTGTATTGGTGTTTTTCTTTCTGCCTTACTTCACTCTGTATAATAGGCTCCAGTTCTGTCCACCTCATTA
>NW_011492060.1:17710-18853 GCF_000754665.1 Bison bison bison | reverse complement strand
CAATCCAAGAAGAAGATATAAGAATTATAAATATATATAGCAACCAACATAGGAGCACTGCAATATGTAAGACAAATACTACAAGTATGAAAGGGGAAATTAACAATAACACAATAATAGTGTGAGACTTTAATACCCCACTCACACCTATGGATAGATCAACTAAACAGAAAATTAACAAGGAAACACAAGCTTTAAATGATACAATAGACCAGTTAGACCTAATTGATATCTATAGGACATTTCACCCCAAAACAATGAATTTCAACTTTTTCTCAAGTGCACACGGAACCTTCTCCAGGATAGATCACATCCTGGGCCATAAATCTAGCCTTGGTAATTTCAAAAAAATAGAAATCATTCCAAGCATCTTTTCTGACCACAATGCAGTAAGATTAGATCTCAATTACAAGAAAAACTATTAAAAATTCCAACATATGGAGGCTGAACAACACGCTGCTGAATAACCAACAAATCACAGAAGAAACCAAAAAAGAAATCAAAATATGCATACAAACGAATGAAAATGAAAACACAACAACCCAGAACCTGTGGGACACTGTAAAAAGCTGTGCTAAGGGGAAAGTTCATAGCAATACAGGCATACCTCAAGAAACAAGAAAAAAGTCAAATAAATAACCTAACTCTACACCTAAAGCAACTAGAAAAGGAAGAAGTGAAGAACCCCAGGGTTAGTAGAAGAAAAGAAATCTTAAAAATTAGGGCAGAAATATATGCAAAAGAAAAGAGACCATAGCAAAATTCAACAAAGTCAAAAACTGATTCTTTGAAAGGATAAATAAAATTGATAAAACATTATCCAGACTCATCAAGAAACAAAGGGAGAAAAGTCAAATCAATAAAATTAGAAATGTAAATGGAGAGATCACACAGACAACACACAATACAAAGGATCATAAGAGACTATTATCAGCAATTATATGCCAATAAAATGGACAACTTGGAAGAAATGGACAAATTCTTACAAAAACAAGACCCCTGCATATGTTGTCTACAAGAGACCCACCTCAAAACAGGGGACACATACAGACTGAAAGTGAAGGGCTGGAAAAAGATTTTCCATGCAAATTGGGACCAAAAGAAAGCAGGAGTCACAATACTCGTATCAGATAAATTAGACTT
>NW_011492060.1:12974-14890 GCF_000754665.1 Bison bison bison | reverse complement strand
AATGAGGTGGATGAAACTGGAGCCTATTATACAGAGTGAAGTAAGCCAGAAAGAAAAACATCAATACAGTATACTAACACATATATATGGAATTTAGAAAGACACTAACGATAACCCTGTATGCGAGATAGCAAAAGAGACACAGATGTATAGAACAGTCTTTTGGACTATGTGGGAGAGGGAGAGGGTGGGATGATTTTGGAGAATGGCATTGAAACATGTATAATATCATATAAGAAATGAATTGCCAGTCCAGGTTCGATGCAGGATACAGGATGCTTGGGGCTGGTGCACTGGGATGACCCAGAGGGATGGTACAGGGAGGGAGGTGGTAGCAGGGTTCAGGAAGGAGAACACGTGTACACCTGTGGTGGATTCATGGTGATGTACGACAAAATCAATACAATATTGTAATTAGCCTCCAATTTAAATAAATTTAAATTTAAAACATTTTTAAAATATATAAAAAATAATAAATTTTACAAATAAAATGCTTCATAGAACCAGTTATGATTCAATATATAGTAGCTTAAAAATTAAAGCAAGGAATGATTAAAATATATAATGCAGTTTCAAAACAGATAACCTATAGGTTATCTGAATTTTTATTGAATCAAGAATGTATCAATCTTGCAAAGAATAATCAATAAAAAATGAATTATCAGATTTACATTTAGGTTAAAATACTTTCTAAACTTTTGTTGTAGAAAGAGTTGAAAGCACCAAACAGTAAAACACCAAAGATGTAAAATAATTAATAGCATCTAATTTGATCACATTTTGGCATTTCAACAGGCAAACCTAAATTTGGCAAGCTTTTCTCTTCACTTCTTATCTTCATGAAAATTCTGAAATGTAGATAGTATTTGATAGATGACTTATGCTGCAATAACATGTATTTGAAGGTTTCATATGGCTAACTGTAACTGGAAAATACTGGGCATTGAAAAATCACCATTAAGCTTTTATACAGATGTTAGAGACCAAAGACACTGAAGAAAAGCCTAAACATTTGACTGTAGAGAAAACTTATCTTTTTTTGTTGTTTAAATTTTCATTTCTGTTTCTGGGAAGAATCTTTAAAGATTTGTATAAATTCAGGTAACATTTTATCTTTGAGGAATTTTTTACCCCAAAAGAATCTAAGATGAAGGACAACAAGAACCATTTTGCAAACAAGATCCTAAGCAGTGAGTCTTTATAATATTCAGTAGATTTGGTACACAGATTTAGTAATAAAAAGAACTATCCAATGCCTACTATAGATATAGAAAACAAACTGGTGGTTGTCAGAGGGGAGGTGCGGGGAGGCAGGCGAAAAGGGTGAGGGTATTAAAAGATACAAATTTCCAGCTACAAGGCTGGGGGTGTAATGCACAGCATAGGGAATATGGTCAATAATATTGTAATAACTTTGTATGGTGACAGATAAAACTAGACTTGTTGTGATCATTTCACAATGTAGAAAACTGTCAAATTCCATTTAATAGAATGCTTCTCTTCCATTTTTACTTTCTTGAAGTCTTTTGATAAAAAGAAATGTGGCAAGAGCAAGAGAACAAGATGGTGTAGGTGCAGGTGGACGTGGAATACATCTCTCTCCACGGATACATCAGGAATACACCTTTAGACACAGAAGTGCATGCAGAATACCAGCTGAGAGCAGACAGGAGGACCTGACCAGTGGAAAAGAATATATAGAACCACGCAAAACTCATTAAGAGGAAGGAACTAGGGGAAAAAAAACAGGAATATTAGTAGGACTGGACTTGCCCTCAGCAGGTGGGTGAACTGAAGCAGGGGTCCCATCCCCATATGGGGGAAATTGTCTGAGTCAGAGGAGAAACATTTAAGGGTAAGAGTGAAACAGCTGATCTGTGGCAGCCTAAATGGAATGAGAATCAGACAGTACTTGA
>NW_011492060.1:12076-12684 GCF_000754665.1 Bison bison bison | reverse complement strand
GGCTATGGAGAAAGACTGGCCAAAGAGCCCTTCTGATCACCAGCTATAAGAGGCTTGAAAAAAGACTCTGATAGGGCCATAACTCCTCCAGCAGAGGCAGTTCATGTCCCTGCAAACTTGCCACCATCAGGGTCCCTGCAAGCCAAGCAGTTGTGCCATGTACATGCTCAGCTCTCACTGGGGCAGAGCTGCCACAGGCAAAAATAGCCTTGAGGCTATGTGTTCAGGGTAGCTTCGGTTGTGTCCAACTCCTTGTGACCCTATAGACTGTGGCCTGCCAGGCTACTCTGTCAGGGGGGCTCTCCAGTCAAGAATACTGGAGCATATTGGCCAATACTAGTTGCCATATCCTTCCAGAGCACTATATTTCCTGCTGCCTAACCACCAACTCCTCTGAGTACCTGGTGCTGCCAGAACCCCTGTGACCCAAGCAGCTGCCTCACCTCCACACATGGCCCACACAGGAGCAAACCCAAGTCCTCGAGGGCAGCCCTAGGAGCAAACCCCAGTGGACAACCTTCATGCAGAGGTGAAAATAAAACCACAATTGAAACCCAGGGGTAGTGTGGCAAAGGAAGAAGACCCAAAACCTTCCCACCAGCTGTACA
>NW_011492060.1:8108-10918 GCF_000754665.1 Bison bison bison | reverse complement strand
GGTGTATATGTATTTGTGTATATTCAGTCACACTTTTTATTATTGTTATAAACCTCTACATTGGGATTTTGCAGTTCTGTGGAGTTTTTTTTTTCCTTTTTTCTTTCTTCTTTTTTTCTTTTTTTTTCTCTTTTTTATAATTTCAATTTTTAATTTTTTAACCTATTATATTTTTCTACATTTATTCCTTTGTTTGCCTTTCCTATTGGTCTTTGCCCCTTGAGTTAATCGTTAATGTATATAAATCTTCTTCATCTACCTCTACTTAATTTTACATATCTATTCCTTCTTTCTTTTCTTTTTTCCTTTCCTCTTAACATATTTGTTAGTTTTGTTTTCCAGTTGTGCTTTGGTTAGTTTTGTTTTTAACTGGTAAATATAATTTTTGATTTCCTTTGTGTGTAGGGTCAATCTACTGTACTTTATTTTTGTTGGACTGTTTTGACTTTCCTTATGGGTGTATATGTATAAGTGTATATTCCATTACTTTAATTATATGCCTGATTTTGCAACTGCCATTTGTCTGGGGTTCATCTTTGTTTTCTTATTTTTGGATATTTGTTTCAATATCACTTAATGCCATAAGAAACCACTTGTGGAATCTTTGTTCCTGACCAGAAATCAAGTCCTGAGACTTTGGAGTGGGAACACTGACTCCAAGACCCTATTCTATCAGAGAACTAACCCTGGGACTATCAAATAGTGAGAACTCACACAAAGGAAACCACTTGAATACAAGACCCAGCATCACTCAACCACCAGTAGCACCCTGGGCAGGATGCCTCATCTAAACAATAAACAAAACAAATATATAAATCCAATGATCAGCAGGCAGCATTACCACTTCACTCAGCCTTGCCCATCAGAAGAAAAAAAAAAAACAAAAACAAAAACAAAAAATACTCAGCATAAATCTCACCCTATATGAAGCTTACACAAACCACTGGACCAACCTTAGAAGGGAAGAAATGAAAAGGAAGAAAGAATTCAACCTTGAAGCCTGGGAAAAGGAGACCTCAAACACAGTAAGTAAAAAAAAAAAAAGTAATAATGAAAAGGCAAAGCGATACTACACAAATGAAGGAACAAGCTAGAAACACAGAAGTCCAAATAAATGAAGAAGAAATAGGCAAACTACCTGGAAAATAATTCAGAATGATGATAGTAAAGATGATCAAAAACCTTGAAAACAAAATGGAGAAAATGCAAGAATCAATTAACAAAGAACTAGAAGAATTAAAGAACAAACATACAGAGACAAACAACACAATTACTGAAATTAAAAATACTGTGGAAGGAATCAATAGCAGAATATATGAAGCCAAAGAAAGAATCAGTGAGCTGGAAGATAAAATGGTGGAAATAACTGCTGAAGACCAGATTAAAGTAAAAAGAATGAAAAGAATTGAGGCTAGTCTCAGAGATCCCTGGGACAATATCAAACACACCAACATTCGAATTATAGGAGTCCCAGAAGAAGAGAAAAAGAAAGGGTATGAGAAAAATTTTGAAGAGATTATAGTTGAAAATTTCCCCAAAGTGGAAAAGTAAATAGTCAAAAAATCTAAGATGTGCAAAGAATCTCATACAGTAAAAACCCAAGGAGAAACTCGACAAGACACATACTAATCAAACTAACAAAGACTAAACACAAAGAAAATATTAAAAGCAGCAAGGGAAAACCAACAAGTAACACACAAGGGAACCCCCATACATTTAACAGCTGTTCTTTCAGCAGACTCTGCAGGCCAAAAGGGAATGGCAGGATATAGTTAAAGTACTGAAAGGGAAAAATCTACAACCAAGATTACTTTACCTGGCAAGGATCTCATTGAAAACTGATGGAGAAATAAAAAGCTTTTCAGACAAGCAAAAGTAAAGATAATTCAGTACCATCAAGCCAGCTTTACAATAAATGTTAAACGGACTTATATAGTCAAGAAATATAAGAAGAAAAAAGATCTACAAGATAAACCCCCCAAAATTAAGAAAATGGCAATAGGAACATACATATCAATAATTACTTAAAATGTAAATAGATTAAATGCTCCAAGCAAAGACACAGACTGGCTGAATGGATCCAAAAACAAGACCCATATATATGCAGTCTACAAGAAACCCACTTCAGACCTCAAGACACATATAGACTGAAAGTAAAAGGATGGGAAAATATATTCCAGGCAAATGGGAAGCAAAAGAAAGCTAAAGTAGCAATCCTCATATCAGACAAGAAAGATGTTAAAATAAAGATTACAAGAGATAAGGAAGGACACTACATAATGATCAAGGGATCAATCCATTAGAAAGACATAACAATTATAAATATTTATGCACCCAACACAGGAGCACCTCAATACATAGCACAAACACTAACAGACATAAAAGGAGAAACTGACAGTAACACAATCATAGTAGGAGACTTTAACACCCCACTTGCACCAATGGACAGATCATCAAAACAGAAAATTTAATAAGGAAATATAAGTCTTAAATAATACATTAGATGAGATGGATCTCATTGATATCTTGAGGACATTCCAGCCAAATGCAGAAGAATACACCTTCTTCTCAAGTGCACATGAAACATCCTCCAGGATAGACCACATCTTGAGTCACAAGTCAACCCTCAGTAAATTTAAGAAAGTTGAAATCATACCAAGGATCTTCTCCAAACACAATGCTATAAGACTAGGAATCAATTACAAGAAAAACCTGTAAGAAACACGTGGAGATTAAACAATGCATTTCTAAATAACCAACAGGTTCCTGAAGAAGTCAAAAGGGAAATCAAAAATTTCTAGAAACAAATG
>NW_011492060.1:7186-8008 GCF_000754665.1 Bison bison bison | reverse complement strand
AAACCTTTAGTCAGACTCATCAAGAAAAAAAGAGAGAAGAATCAAATGAAAATTAGAAATGAAAAAATAGAGGTTACAACACACAGTGCAGAAATACAAAGGATTATAAGAGACTATTTTGAACAACTATATGGCAATCAAATAGATGACCTGGATGAAATGGACAGATTCTTAGAAAAGTTCAATCTTCCAAGACTGAGTCAGGAATAAACAGAAATTATGAACAACCTGATTACAAGCATTGATATTAAAGTTGTAATAAAAAATCTCCCAAAAAACAAAAGCCCAGGACAAGATGCTTTCACAGGAGAATTCTATCAAATATTTAGAGAAGAGTTAATGTCTATCCTTCAAAACCCTTTCAAAAAATTGCAGAGGAAGGAGCACTTCCAAACTCATTCCATGAGGCCACCATCACCCTGATACCAAAACCAGACAAGGACAACACAAAAAAGAAAACCACAGTAGGTCAATATAACTCATGAATATAGATGCAAAAATCCTCAACAAAATTTCAGCAAACAGAAAAAATTCATACTGCATGATCAAGTTGTGTTTATTCTGGGTACGCAAGGATTCTTCAATATATGAAAATTAATCAATGTGACACACCATGTTAACAAATCGAAAGATAAAAATCATATGACAATCTCAACAGATGCAGAAAAATCCTTTGACAAAATTCAGTACCCATTTATGATTAAAACTCTTCCAAAAAATCGGCATAGAATAAACCTACCTCAACACAGAAAAGGCCATATATGATAAGCCTAAAGCAAACATTGGAGAAGGCAATGGCACCCCACTCCAGTACTCTTGCCT
>NW_011492060.1:4539-5812 GCF_000754665.1 Bison bison bison | reverse complement strand
ACAGAAGTATAAACCAATGGAACAAGATAGAAAGTCCAGAAATAAACCCATGCATCTATGGGTACCTTATTTTTGACAATGGAGGGAAGAATATACAATGGGGCAAAGACAGCCTCTTCAATAAACGGTGCTGGGAAAACTTGATAGCTACATGTAAAAGAATGAAATTAGAACACTTCTAACGCCATACACAAAGATAAACTCAAAATGGATTAAAGACCTAAATGTAAGACCAGAAGCTATAAAACTGTTAGAGGAAAACATAGGCAGAACACCCGATGACATAAATCAAAGCAAGATCTCTATGACCTACCACCTAGAATAACGGAAATAAAAACAAAAGTAAACAAGTGGGACCTGATTAAACTTAAAAGTTAAGCCAAACTATAAGCCAGGTGGAAATGTAAACCCTCAGAATGGCTGAAAATAATAGCAAATGAAACAACTGACAAAGGATTAATTTTCAAAATACACAAGCAGCTCATAAAATTCAATGCCAGAAAAACAAACAACCCAATCAAAAAGCTGGAAAAAGACCTAAACAGATATTTCTGAAAGAAGACATACATATAGCTAACAAACACATGAAAAGATGCTCAACATCACTCATTACTAGAGAAATGCAAATCAAAACTACAATGAGATATCATCTCACACCAGTCAGAATGGCCATCATCAAAAATTCTACATACAATAAATGCTGGAGAGGGTGTGAAGAAAAGGGAACACTCTTGCACTGTTGGTTAATGTAAATTGATACAGCCACTATGGAAGACAGTATGGAGATTCCTTGAAAGACTAGAAATAAAACCACCATATGACCCAGCAATCCCACTCCTAGGCATATACCCTAAGGAACCCAAAATTGAAGAAGACACATGTATCCCATTGTTCATTGCAGCACTATTTACAATAGCTAGAACATGGAAGCAACCTAGATATCCATCAACAGATGAATGGATACAGAAGTTGTGATACATATACACAATGGAATATTACTCCGCCATAAAAAGGAATGCATTTAAATCGGTTCTGATGAGGTGGGTGAACCTAGAACATATTATACAGAGTGAAGTGAGAAAGAGATAGATAAATATTGTATTCTACCACATATATACAGAATCTAGAAGAATGGTACTAAAGAACTTATTTACAGGGCAGCAGTGGAGTGACAGTCATAGAGAATAGACTTATGGACATGGGGAGAGGGGAGGAAAGGGTGAGATGTATGGAAAGAGTAACATGGAAACTTACATTCAGTTCAGTTCAGTCG
>NW_011492060.1:3308-3966 GCF_000754665.1 Bison bison bison | reverse complement strand
GAGGCCTTACAAATAGCTGTGGAAACAAGGGAAGTGAAAAGCAAAGGAGAAAAGGAAAGACATACCATTTGAATGCAGAGTTCCAAAGAATAGCAAGGAGAGACAAGAAAGCCTTCCTCAGTGATTAATGCAAAGAAAGAGAGGAAAACAGTAGAATGGGAAAGACTATGGCACCCCACTCCAGTACTCTTGCCTGGAAAATCCCATGGACGGAGGAGCCTGGTAGGCTGCAGTCCATGGGGTCGCTAAGAGTCGGACACGACTGAGCGACTTCACTTTCAATTTTCACTTTTATCCATTGGAGAAGGAAATGGCAACCCACTCCAGTATTCTTGCCTAGAGAATCCCAAGGATGGGGGAGCCTGGTGGGCTGCCATCTATGGGGTTGCACAGAGTCGGACACGACTGAAGCAACTTAGCAGCAAAGATCTCTTCAAGAAAATTAGAGATACCAAAGGAACATTTCATGCAAAGATGGGCTCAATAAAGACAGAAATGTTAGGGACCTAATAGAAGCAGAAGATATTAAGAAGAGGTGGCAAGAATACACAAAAGAACTGTACAAAAAAGATCTTCACAACCCAGATAATCACGATGGTGTGATCACTCACCTAAAGCCAGACATCCTGGAATGTGAAGTCAAGTGGGCCTTAGGAAG
>NW_011492060.1:2494-2864 GCF_000754665.1 Bison bison bison | reverse complement strand
TATGCAGAGTACATCATGAGAAAAGCTGGGCTGGAGGAAGCACAAGCTGGAATCAAGATTGCTGGGAGAAATATCAATAACCTCAGATATGAAGATAACACCACCCTTACGGCAGAAAGTGAAGAAGAACTAAAGAGCCTCTTGATGAAAAGTGAAAGAGGAGGGTGAAAAAGTTGGCTTAAAGCTCAACATTCAGAAAACAAAGACCACGGCATCTGTTCCCATCACTTCATGGGAAATAGACGGGGAAACAGTGAAAACAGTAGCTGACTTTATTTTCCTTGGCTCCAAACTCACTGCAGATGGTGATTGCAGCCATGAAATTAACAGATGCTTGCTCCTTGGAAGGAAAGTTATGACCAACCTAGAC
>NW_011492060.1:0-133 GCF_000754665.1 Bison bison bison | reverse complement strand
AAAGAGAGTCGTGTTTTGCTATGGTGGACTTTGTTCCCCTTTCCAACTGTGTTATGAAACTGGAACCTATTATACAGAGTGAAGTAAGCCAGAAAGAAAAACACCAATACAGTATACTAACGCATATATATGG
>NW_011492059.1:14200-16317 GCF_000754665.1 Bison bison bison | reverse complement strand
ATATTATACATACATATGATACATACATTATTAGTTCCATAACAGTGTAGATATTTTAAAACATATATGATTACAGCAAATTTTTAAAAATAAAAACGATAGGGAATTCCCTGGCAGTCCAGTGGTTAGGACCCAGTGCTCTCACTGCCAGGTTCAGTCCCTGGTTGAGGAACTAAGATATTGCAAGGCTCGAAGCAAGGCCAAAAAAATTAAATAAATAAATACCGCAGAACTTTATGGAGAATTCAATTACTACTAAATTAAAATAATATGTGCCCAACCTGATATTATATTAACTCAACACATAATACCAATAACAAATGTAAGTATCAATAGAAACAAAGATATATTTCCTCTCATTTGACTGTACAATTTTCATTTCTCTGCTCTTTGATTTAAGCAATACCTGAAAAGTTGAAAAAAATCCTCAAGGAAACTAACTCGGCTTTATTAACTTTCCGTTTTCTCCATTTTCCAAATTGATTGACTGGATTCTCAAGTAGGTTTCTCCTCTTATGCTCAGAACTTAGCTTGGAAAACAGTGGGTCAGAAAGAGGAAAGTAGAAAATAAGCATTGTATAAAAAAGAATTAAAAAGTCACCAAGCTTTAGGGAACTATGAAGATAGTTTCCATCAACCAAAAATTTTAAATATGGGAAGACTGTTTGGAGAACGAGTGTCATTTATCCAAGATCCTACATTTACTAGGGTCAGAGACAGGATGGAAACAAATAACTCTTTACTCTCCATTCAGAGCTCTTTCTACTGCATCTTTTCGATGCTATTGGGAGTTTAAAACCTATTTATTCTGACTTTCATCTTTATATTCAGTTATTTTTTTTTCAGAAGCATGCTGCCCACCTTGCTCTGCACTCAATGGATGTGCAGAATCAGACCACGGTGACCGAATTTATCCTGACTGCCTTCCCTGCTCTCCAGAAGCTTCAGATTTTCCTCTTCGTGGTCCTCTTGTTTACTTACATGCTCACTCTAACTGGAAATGGAGTCATCATTTCCCTAATATGGGCTGATAATCGCCTCCAAACCCCAATGTACTTCTTCCTCAGTAATTTGTCATTTTTGGACATTTTATTCACTAGCTCAGTTACCCCAAAACTGTTATCCTTTCTCCTCAACGACAGGAAGACCATATCTCTTGCAGGCTGCATCAGCCAAACATACTTCTTCTTCTTCCTGGGGACCGTGGAGTTCATCCTGCTGGTGGTGATGTCCTTTGACCGCTATGTGGCCATCTGTAAGCCCCTGCGCTACACCATCATCATGAACAGCAGGGCGTGTCTCCTGCTGGTTCTGGGCTGCTGGGTGGGGGCCTTCCTGTCTGTGCTCTGCCCAGTCATTCTGCTGTCCAGGCTGCCCTTCTGCCATACGGAGATTAATCACTTCTTCTGTGACATCGCCCCTTTGCTGCAGGTGGCCTGCATAGACACTCATTTCCTTGAGATGATAAGCTTCCTCTTGTCTTCTCTCATCCTCCTGACCTCGCTGGTGCTCACCACCGTGTCCTACACCTACATCATCTCTACCATCCTGAGCATCCCCTCGGCCCAAGGGCGTCAGAAAGCCTTTTCCACCTGTGCTTCTCACATCACTGTCGTTTCTATTGCCTATGGGAGCAACATCTTCATGTATGTGAGACCCAGTCAGAGTCATTCCCTGCAATTTGATAAAGTGACTGCTGTCCTCACCATAATGGTGACCCCTCTCTTGAACCCCTTCATTTATAGTCTAAGGAATGAAAAGGTAAAGGAAGTTTTGAGAGATGCAGTCAACAAAATTGTGTCCTTATTGCACAGGAAACCTTGAAAGGTTGCTTGCTAAGAATGGCTTTTCCAACTCTTGGACACAATATGGAGTAAGGCATGCTTGAAGACCATAAAATCAAAAATATGTAAGAAGAAATGAAAAAGTTCCGCGCCTCATCTGATGCAAAGTATTATAGTCAAGGTCCAGAGCAGACAAGTCAGACATTCAGAAAATAATATGGTCTGAACCTTAATTGGGCCGTCTCACACACAGAACTGAATGAATTAAAGAAAAATATTGAACAAGAGTCAGAAAACCTTAATTTTAAGCCTGACTCTATCACTTTTTTATCA
>NW_011492059.1:10401-11739 GCF_000754665.1 Bison bison bison | reverse complement strand
ACAAGTGTACTCATAGATTCTGAAGATTGAACAAGAATTACCTTTAGGTGCCATTATTCTACTTACCAGGGCTTCTCTGGTGGCTCAGATGGTAAAGAATCTCCCTGCAATGCAGTAGACACAGATTCAATCCCTTTATTGGGAAGATTCCCTGGAAAAGGGAATGGCTACCCACTCCACCAATGTTAAATCGCTAGTGCTAATAATGCAAGGATGTAAAAGTAAAGAACAGGATGTTTTCTTAAAGCCAATAGTAACTTCTAAACTCTGTATTTCATCACTTGAAACCAGAAGAATTTACAAGCCCCAGGAAATGAAAGATTAGTGAAAAGCAGCAAAATATCTGGAAAATCCTTATTATAATGGTTATGTTTGTTTCTACTTAAATCATGGTTACATAAAATTTTATAAATTCATATTGACCAATATTTGAGAGAACCTTTATCTGTAAATTTTTGATCACCCTCTAATTGATTCGTCATTTCCAATGGCCTATATTTATACTTTTGAAAAAGTTAATTTATATGCAAAATGAAAATTAATTTTATATAATGCTATTTTAACTGAAGTGTTAAATCAGAAAAACCAAAGATAAATACAAGTAAAAGACAGCTGAATGAAGGTTGGAGACCAATTCTTGTAACTCTGCTTATATCCTAATTCATTAGTAAATCCATTTCAGTTATTTAACCTGAATTGTTATTAAAATGCAGTGATTTTGCAACAAAAAAAAAATCATTGTTAGGTGAAAATAAATATAGTTGGCATTTTTCACTGTTTTAACTTTTTAATGAATTCCCATGTTACTCAAAAGTCCCATACTGAGATCATTAACATAGCAAAGAAAGTCTTCAGCAAATAAGGTAGTTTAAACATAATTCAGTGAGGCTGGCCCAGGGTTGAACCAGCCTTGAAACTGAAAGTACAAAGACTTCATAAACTCTTAAAAATAGTGTAAATATTTCTGATTACAGTTTCAATTTCCATGCTGGTGATGAATCTGTTAAGATTTTCTATTTCTTAGGGCAGAAATAAATGCAAAAGAAACAAAAGAGACCATAGCAAAAATCAACAAAGCCAAAAGCTGGTTCTTTGAAAGGATAAATAAAATTGACAAACCATTAGCCAGACTCATCAAGAAACAAAGGGAGAAAAATCAAATCAATAAAATTAGAAATGAAAATGGAGAGATCACAACAGACAACACAGAAATACAAAGGATCATAAGAGACTACTATCAACAATTATATGCCAATAAAATGGACAACGTGGAAGCAATGGACAAATTCTTAGAAAAGTACAACTTTCCAAAACTGAACCAGGAAGAAATAGAAAATC
>NW_011492059.1:9623-9803 GCF_000754665.1 Bison bison bison | reverse complement strand
ACAAAAAACCTCGAATAGCCAAAGCTATCTTGAGAAAGAAGAATGGAACTGGAGGAATCAACCTACCTGAATTCAGGCTCTATTACAAAGCCACAGTCATCAAGACAGTATGGTACTGGTTCAAAGACAGAAATATTGATCAATGGAACAAAATAGAAAGCCCAGAGATAAATCCACACA
>NW_011492059.1:4977-6298 GCF_000754665.1 Bison bison bison | reverse complement strand
CTGCACAACAAAGGAAACCATAAGCAAGGTGAAAAGACAGACTTCAGAATGGGAGAAAATAATAGCAAACAAAGCAATGGACAAAGAATTAATCTCAAAAATATACAAGCAACTCCTACAGCTCAATTCCAGAAAAATAAACAACCCAATCAAAAAATGGGCCAAAGAACTAAACAGACATTTCTCCAAAGAAGACATACAGATGGCTACCAAACACATGAAAAGATGCTCAACATCACTCATTATCAGAGAAATGCAAATCAAAACCACAATGAGGTACCATTTCACACCAGTCAGAATGGCTGCTATCTGAAAGTCTACAAGCAATAAATGCTGGAGAGGGTGTGGAGAAAAGGGAGCCCTCTTACACTGTTGGTGGGAATATAAACTAGTACGGCCACTATGGAGAACAGTGTGGAGATTCCTTAAAAAACTGGAAATAGAACTGCCTTATGACCCAGCAATCCCACTGCTGGGCATATACACCAAGGAAACCAGAATTGAAAGAGACACATGTACCCCAATGTTCATTGCAGCACTATTTATAATAGCGAAGACATGGAAGCAACGTAGATGTCCATCAGCAGATGAGTGGATAAGAAAGCTGTGGTACATGTACACAATGCAGTATTACTCAGCCATTAAAAAGAATACATTTGAATCAGTTCTAATGAGGTGGATGAAACTGGAGCCTATTATACAGAGTGAAGTAAGCCAGAAAGAAAAACACCAATACAGTATACTAACACATATATATGGAATTTAGAAAGATGGTAACGATAACCCTGTATATGAGACAGCAAAAGAGACACTGATGTATAGAACAGTCTTTTGGACTCTGTGGGAGAGGGCAAGGGTGGGATGATATGGGATAATGGCATTGAAACATGTATATTATCATATGTGAAATGAATCGCCAGTCCAGGTTCAATGCATGATACAGAGTGCTTGGGGCTGGTGCACTGGGATGACCCAGAGGGATGGTATGGGGAGGGAGGTGGGAGAGGGATTCAGGATGAGGAACACACGTACACCCGTGGCGGATTCATGTTGATGTATGGCAAAACCAATACAATATTGTAAAGTAAAGTAAATAAATTAATTTTAAAATATATTGTAAATATACTGTTGCACTTTTATGTTGATTATGATTATTACCAACATTGTTATAATTGCAGGTAATGATAATTGTTAAATCAGTGTGATGATACATTGATTCTAATTAGTTAAGTTACTTGGAAAATGGGAACTACTGTCCCAAATTTGGGGACAGCTAGAAAATTCTTCACTCTTCTTATACTTGCCTGTAAATAGATGTTTC
>NW_011492059.1:473-981 GCF_000754665.1 Bison bison bison | reverse complement strand
GGTGGCAGTTTCTGGAGCAGGATTCCACCATCCAGTCCTCCTGTGTCCATGCCCCACACAGAGAGCACCGAGGACAGGCTAGGGGACTAGACCTGGGGACAGAGAAGGGGACAGGACACAACGGCAGGGAGTGAGAAGGCCTGACAGTGAAGGGCCTGGAAATGGCCCCCGTGTCACCAGAGGGGTCTGGGGAGGGGGCGGGTCTGATTAGGGAAGGCTGCAGAGGGCGTCTGTCCTGAATGATGCTGAGATTGTGTGCCAGAACCAAACACACAGGCACAGGCTCAGCCTTCACGTCGGTGTCCGGCCATCAGTCCTGGAACTAACAGGCTGTCCTTATACCAAGAATGACACACAGTCTCAGTATTCCATCTCTTAAGTATTTATTAGATCTGCTTCCTTCTGAGGACAGAGAACTCTCTAGGTCAGTGTCCCTGTCCTTGGGGACTCACAGCCCCATCTCCTGAGCAGAGAGAGAGGCAGCTCAGTACTTGTTAGGCAGGCCAGC
>NW_011492059.1:0-373 GCF_000754665.1 Bison bison bison | reverse complement strand
CCATTATGAATTTCTGCTTGTGGTTCTGATACATTTATCAATTTTTATTTTATCATAATCTCTATAATTCATGTGCATTATTTATGTGTATGTATGTGTTTACATATTCGGCATTGTTATGATTCACAGAGTCACTCATAATTCCTGTGCTCTAACAGACCCAACTCCCTTCCATAAGAGACACTGTTTTCCTCAATAAAAAGTAACTGTTGCTGGCTTCCCTGGGTTGAGAAAGGACCAGGAGGGGAAAACGACTTCCTCTCAAGGACATGAATCATATCCAAGGCAAACAAAGGCGCCTGGCCTCTGAATTTTCATGTTGCCATTATTCCTCCACTCCTTGACATGTTTGTTCCTGGGAACTTGTATAAGG
>NW_011492058.1:9578-10026 GCF_000754665.1 Bison bison bison | reverse complement strand
GAAGCAGGGCAAAGGCTAATAGAATTTTGCCAAGAGAATACACTGGTAATAGCAAACACCCTCTTCCAACAACACAAGAGAAGATTCTACACATGGACATCACCAGGTGGTCAAAACAGAAATCAGATTGATTATATTCTTTGCAGCCAAAGATGCAGAAGCTCTAAACAGCCAGCAAAAACAAGACCAGGAGCTGAATTTGGCTCCGATGATGAGCTCCTTATTGCCAAATTCATACTTAAACTGAAGAAAGTAGGGAAAATCACTAAACCATTCAGGTATGACCTAAATCAAATCCCTTATGATTATACGGTGGAAGTGAGAAAAACTTTTAAGGGACTAGATCTGATAGAGTGCTGGATGAACTATGGACAGAGGTTTGTGACATTGTACAGGAGACAGGGATCAAGACCATCCTCATGGAAAAGAAATGCAAAAAAGCAAAATG
>NW_011492058.1:9051-9478 GCF_000754665.1 Bison bison bison | reverse complement strand
AAAGGAAAAAAGGAAAGATATAAGCATCTGAATGCAGAGTTCCAAAGAATAGCAAGAAGAGATAAGAAAGCCTTCCTCACTGATCAGTGCAAAGAAATAGAGGAATACAACAGAATAGGAAAGACTAGAGATCTCTTCAAGAAAAGTAGAGATACCAAGGGAGCATTTCACGCAAAGATGGGCTCGATAAGGGACAGAAATGGTATGGACCTAACAGAAACAGAAGATATTAAGAAGAGGTGGCAAGAATACACAGAAGAATTGTACAAAAAAGATCTTCACGACCAAGATAATCACAATGGTGTGATCACTCACCTAGAGCCAGACATCCTGGAATGTGAAGTCAAGTGGGCCTTAGAAAGCATCACTATGAAAAAAGTTAGTGGAGGTGATGGAATTCCAGTTAAGCTATTTCAAATCCTGAAAG
>NW_011492058.1:4692-5216 GCF_000754665.1 Bison bison bison | reverse complement strand
ATACATACCAAGGAAACCAGAATTGAAAGAGACACGTGTACCCCAATGTTCATTGCAGCAATGTTTATAATAGCCAGGACATGGAAGGAAACTAGATGTCCATCAGCAGACGAGTGGATAAGAAAGCTGTGGTACATATACACAATGGAGTATTACTCAGCCATTGAAAAGAATACATTTGAATCAGTTTTAATGAGGTGGAGGAAACTGGAACCTATTATACAGAGTGAAGTAAGCCAGAAAGAAAAAAAACAATACAGTATACTAATGCATATATATGGAATTTAGGAAGATGGTAATGATAACCCTGTATGTGAGACAGCAATACAGACACAGATGTAAAGAACAGTCTTTTGGACTCTGTGTGAGAGGGAGAGGGTGGGATGATTTGGGAGAATGGCATTGAAAAATGCATAATATCATACGTGAAATGAATCACCAGTCCAGGTTTTATGCAGGATACAGGATGCTTGGGGCTGGTGCACTGGGATGACCCAGAGGGATAGTATGGGGAGGGAGGCGGG
>NW_011492058.1:4094-4592 GCF_000754665.1 Bison bison bison | reverse complement strand
TGTAAGACCAGAAACTATAAAACTCCTAGAGGAGAACATAGGCAAAACACTCTCCGACATAAATCACAGCAGGATGCTCTATGTGCCGCCTCCCAGAATATTTGAAATAAAAGCAAAAATAAACAAATGGGACCTAGTTAAAATTAAAAGCTCTGCACAACAAAGGAAACTATCAGCAAAGTGAAAAGACAGCCTTCAGAATGGGAGAAAATAATAGCAAATGAAGCAACTGACAAAGAATTAATCTGAAAAATATACAAGCAACTCCTGCAGCTCAATTCAAGAAAAATAAATGACCCAATCAAAAAAAGGGCCAAAGAACTAAACAGGCATTTATCCAAAGAAGACATACAGGTGGCTAACAAACACATGCAAAGATGCTCAACATCACTCATTATCAGAGAAATGCAAATCAAAACCACAATGAGGTATCATTTCATGCCAGTCAGAATGGCTGCTATCCAAAAGCCTACAAGCAATAAATGCTGGAGAGGGTGT
>NW_011492058.1:0-634 GCF_000754665.1 Bison bison bison | reverse complement strand
TCCAATCATCTTATCTTCTGTTGTCCCCTTCTCCTCCTGCCCTCAATCTTTCATAGCATCAGGGTCTTTTCCAATGAGCCAGTGCTTCACATCAAGCACCCTAAGTATCAGAGTTTCATCTTCAGCATCATTCCTTCCAATGAATATTCGGGACTGATTTCCTTTAGGAAGGAGTGGTTGGATCATCTTGCAGTCCAAGACTCTCAAGAGTCTTCTCCAACACCACAGTTCAAAAGCATCAATTCTTCAGTGCTCAGCTTTCTTTATAGTCCAACTCTCACATCCACATACAACTACTGGAAAAACCATAGCCTTGATTAGACCGATCTTTGTTGGCAAAGTAATGTCTCTGCTTTTTAACATGCTGTCTAGGTTGGTCATAACTTTTCTTCCAAGGAGTAAGCGTCTTTTAATTCCATGGCTGCAGTCACCATCTGCTGTGATTTTTGAGCCCAAGAAAATAGTCTGCCACGGTTTCCACTCTTTCCCCATCTATTTGCCATGAAGTGATGGGACCAGATTCCATGATCTTCGTTTTCTGATGGTTCAGCTTTAAGCCAACTTTTTCACTCTCCTCTTTCACTTTCATCAAGAGTCTCTTTAGTTCTTCACTTTCTGCCATAAGGGTGGTGTC
>NW_011492057.1:21295-21551 GCF_000754665.1 Bison bison bison | reverse complement strand
AAAAAAAAAAAAAAAAAGAGCCTCCAAGGAATAAAATAAAACATTAAAGAGAAGTTACATCAATGTAACCCACACCCTCCAGCATGGTCTTTGAGCTAGACCTTAAGGACCATACCTGTCAATACCTGTCATTTGTGGGTTACCTTTGTTACCATTTCTGTGTTTCAATAAAGTCTGAAACGTCATTACCCACTTTTTCTTCCTGTTAATAAAGACATAAAACAACAACAAAAAGAGAGAGGTCACATACAACACC
>NW_011492057.1:19752-21195 GCF_000754665.1 Bison bison bison | reverse complement strand
CATACAACACCATGGAAATATAGAGAATTATAATTATATGCCAATCAAATGGACAACTTAGAAGCAGTGGATAAATTCCTAGAAAACTACAATATTCCAAGTTGGAATCAGGAAGAAAGAGGAAAATATGAATTGAACAATTGCCAATAGTGAAATTAAATTAGTAATTTAAAAAAATACTCCCAACAAACAGAAGTCCATGATCAGATGGTTTCATAGGTAAGTTCTGCTAAATATTTAAACGAGATATTTAAACACATATTCTTCTCAAACTGTTCAAAGCATTGAAGGGAAGGAGTGCTTCCAAACTCATTCTATGAGACAAGTATCATTGTCTCCTGAGGGTCCTTTGGACTACAAGGAGATCAGACCAGTCAACTTTAAAGGAAATCAGTCCTGAATATTCATTGGAAGGACTGATCCTGACACTGAAACTCCAATACTTTGACCACCTGATGCAAAGAACTGACTCATTTGAAAAGACCCTGATTCTGGGAAAGATCGAAGGCAGAAGGAGAAGAGGATGACACAGGATGAGATGGTTGGATGGCATCACCGACTCAATGGACATGAGTTTAGCAAACTCCAGGAGATGGTGAAGGACAGGGAAGCCTGGTGTGCTGCAGTTCATGAGATCGCAAAGAGTCGTACACGACTGAGCGACTGAACTAAACTGAAGAGATGCAGAATCAGTGCCTGGGTTGGGAAGATCCCTTGGAGAATGGAATATCAACCCCCTTCCAGTATTCTTGCTTGGAGAATCCCATGGAGAGAGGAGCCTGGAAGTCTACAGTCCATAGGGTAGCAAAGAGTCAAATACAACTAAAGCAACTTAGCACATATTCATGTTGACATGTGAAGTGAAGCATCTTTCAGTATGCTAATTAATTATCTGCATATCTTCTCTGATGAGGTATCTGGTAAGCACATAGGTCCCTTTTTTTTTTTTTTTTAATTGGTCCATTGTGTTTTATTTGTTTGCTTATGGTTTTTTTTTCGTTGGTTTGTTTTTATTTATTTATTATTTTTGGTATTGAGTTTGAAAAATTCTTTGTGTATTTTGGATAACAGTACTTTTACAGATGTATCTTTTACAAATATTTTCTCTCAGTCTATGAATTGTTTTTACTCTCCTTTCATAATGTATTTTTCAGAGCAGAAGTTTTTCATATTGTGAAGTCTAGCTTATTCATTTTCTCTTTCATGAATTATGTCTTTAATGCTTTATCTAAAAAGATATATCCACACTCAAGATTGCTGAAACTTTCTCCTTTGTTATCTTATAGACGTTTCATAGTTTTACATTTGATCAACACCATTGTTGAAAATATATTTTAATTTTTTGATGCTGTTATAAATGGGATTGTGATTGTAAAAAAAGTTTTTAGGATAGTTTGGTTTTTGGTATACAGAAAAAAACCTGATTTTCACATCCTGTACCTT
>NW_011492057.1:18842-19652 GCF_000754665.1 Bison bison bison | reverse complement strand
TGTTAGCCTTCACCCTGCTTCGTTTTGTACTCCAGGGCCAAACTTGCCTGTTAATCCATGTATCTCTTGACTTCCTAATTTTCCATTCCAGTCCCCTATGATGAAAATGATGTCCTTTTTGAGTGGTAGTTCTAGAAGGTCTTGTAAGTCTTCATAGAACCGTTCAGCTTCAGCTTCTTCAGTGTTATTGGTTGGGACATAGACTTGGATTACTATGATACTAAGTGGTTTGCCTTGGAAATGAACAGAGATCGTTCTGTCATTTATGAGATTGCACCCAAGTACTGCATTTTGGACTCTTCTCTTGAGTATAAGGGCTAATCCATTTCTTCTAAGGGATTCTTGCTCACAGTAGTAGATATAATGGTTATCTGAATAAAATTCACCCATTCCAGTCCATTTTAGTTCACTGATTCCTAAAATGTTGATGTTCACTCTTGCCATCTCCTTTTTGACCACTTCTACTTTACCTTGATTCATGGACCTAACATTCCTGGTTCCTATGCAATATTGCTCTTTATAGCATTGGACTTTGCAGATCAGAAGGGAATGACAAAATAAAAAGTGATGTAAGAATAAAAAATGTAAAAGGCCAATAATATCATTCAGATTTGAATGAGAGATAGTTTTACAGACAAGCAAAAATTAAGAGAAGAACAAACAAAACCCAAAGTTAGTAGGAGAAAAGAAGTAATAAAAATCAGGTCAGAAATAAATAAAAGGATATATAAAACAATAGAAAAAATCAATGAAACTAAGAAAAACTTGGAAGAAAAAGATACAGTAAATCTTTAGTTTGACTCCAAGAAA
>NW_011492057.1:15405-16499 GCF_000754665.1 Bison bison bison | reverse complement strand
TTGCTTTTTCAATGATCTAACAGATGTTGGCAGTTTGATCTCTGGTTCCTCTGCCTTTTTTAAATCCAACTTGAACATCTGAAATTTCATGGTTCACATACTGTTGAAACCTGGCTTGCAGAATTTTGACTATTACTTTACTAGCATTTGAGATGAGTGCAATTGTGCAGTAGCTTGAGTATTTTTTGGCATTGCCTTCCTTTGGGATTGGAATGAAAACTGACCTTTTGCAATCCTGTGGCCTCTGCTGAGTTTTCCAAATTTGCTGGCATATTGAATGTAGCACTTTCACAACATCATCTTTTAGGATATGAAATAGCTCAACTGGAATTCTATCACCTCCACTAGCTTTGTTCGTAGTGTTGCTTCCTAAGGCTCACTTGACTTTGCATTCCAGGATGTTTGGCTCTAGGTGAATGATCACACCATTTTGGTTATCTGGATCATGAAGATCGATTTTGTATAGTTTTTCTGTGTATTTTTGTCTCCTCTTATTAATACTTTCTTCTTCTATTAGATCCACACCACTTCTATCCTTTATTATGCCCATCTTTGCACAAAATGTTCCCTTGATATCTCCTATTTTCTTGAAGAGATCTCTAGTCTTTCCCATTCTATTTTTTTCCTCTATTTCTTTGCACCAATCACCGAGGTAGGCTTTCTTATTTCTCCTTGCTATTCTTTGGAACTCTGCATTCAAATGGGTTTATCTTTCCTTTTCTCCTCTGCTTTCACTTCTCTTCTTTACTCAGGTATTTGTAAGGCTTCCAAGAACAGCCATTTTGATTTTTGCATTTCTTTTCTTGGGGATGGTTTTGATTCCTATCTCCTGTACAATGCTATGAACCTCCTTTCATAGTTCTTCAGGCACTCTATCAGATCTAGTCCCTTGAATCTGTTTCTCGTAAGCAATTTGATTTAGGTCATACCTGAATGGTCTAGTAGTTTTCCCTACTTTCTTCAATTTAAGTCTGAATATGGCAATAAGGAGTTCATGACCTGAGCCATAGTCAGCTCCCAGTTTTGTTTTTGCTGACTGCATAGAGCTTCTCCATCTTAGGCTGCAAAGAATATAATCAATCTGATTTCATTGT
>NW_011492057.1:14809-15305 GCF_000754665.1 Bison bison bison | reverse complement strand
ATACTGAATGGTTTGACTTGGAAATGAACAGAGATCATTCTGTCATTTTTGAGATTGCATCCAAGTACTCCATTTCAGACTGTCTTGTTCACTATGACTACTCTATTTCTTCTAAGGGATTCTTGCTCATAGTAGTAGGTAAAATGGTCATCTGAATTAAATTCACCCATTCCAGTCCTTTTTAGTTTGCTGATTCCTAAAATATCGACATTCACTGTTGTCATCTCCAGTTTAACCACTTCCAGTTTGCCTTGATTCATGGACCTATCATTCCACGTTCGTATGTAGTATTGCCCTTTGTGGCATCAGACTTTGCGTCTATCCCCAGCCACAGCCACAACTGGGTGTTGTTTTTTCTTTGGCTCCTTTTCTTCATCCTTTCTGGAGTTATTTCTCCAGTGATCTCCAGTAGCATATTGGGCACCTTCTGATCTGAGGAGTTCATCTTCAGTGTCCTACCTTTTTGCCTTTTCATACTGTTATTAGCATTCTCAAG
>NW_011492057.1:13936-14709 GCF_000754665.1 Bison bison bison | reverse complement strand
CAAGGGACTCTCAAGAGTCTTCTTCAACACCACAGTTCAGAAGCATCAATTCTTTGGCACTCGGCTTTCTTTATAGTCCAACTTCACATCCATACATGACTATTGGATAAACCAAAGCTTTGACTAGATGGATCTTTGTTGGATAAGTAATGTCTCTGCTTTTTAATATGCTATCTAGGTTGGTCATAGCTTTTCTTCCAAGGAACAAGTGTCTTTTAATTTCATGGCTGCAGTCACCATCTGCAGTGATTTTTGAGCCCCTCAAAAAACAAAGTCTGTCACTGTTTCCCCATATATTTTCTATGAAGTGATAGGACAAGATGCTATGGTCTTAGTTTTCTTAATGTTGAGTTTTAAGCCAACTTTTTCACTCTTCTCTTTGACTTTCATCAAGAGGATGACACCACCATAAGAGTGGTGTCATCAGCATAGCTAAGGTTACTCCTGATATTTCTCTTGGTAATCTTGATTCCAGCTAGTGCTTCTTCCAGTCCAGCGTTTCTCATGATGTACTCTGCATATTAAGTTAAATAAGCAGGGTGACAATATACAGCCTTGATGTACTCTTTTCCGAATTTGGAACCAGTGTGTGGTTCCATGTCCAGTTCTAATGGTTCCTTCCTGACCTGCATACAGATTTCTCAAGAGACAGGTCAGGTAGTCTGGTACTCCCATCTCTTTCAGAATTTTCACAGTTTATAGTGATCCACACAGTCAAAGGTTTTGGCATAGTCAATAAAGCATAAATAGATGTGTTTTTTTTTTTTTTTTTT
>NW_011492057.1:13257-13836 GCF_000754665.1 Bison bison bison | reverse complement strand
ACTCAGTAAATCTTTAATCCAGTTTCTCTTGATGGGTGGAGCTGTGTTCCCTTCCTGTTATTTACCTGGGATCAAACTATGTTGGAGGTAATGAAGATACTGGCGACCTCCTCCAAAAGGTCCCATGCATATACTGCTACACTCATTGTCCCAACCCTGCAGCATTCAACCACCAACACACGCCTCTGCTGGAGACTCCTGGACAGTCCCAGGAAAGTCTGGGTCAGTCTCTTATGGGATCACTGCTTCTTTCTCCTGGGTCCTGGTGTGCACAAGGTTCTGTTTGTGCCCTCTGAGAGTCTATTTTCCAGTCCCGTGTAAGTTTTGGCAACTCTATGGTGGGGTTAATGGCGACCTCCTTCAAGAGGGCTTATGCCATACCCAATTCTGCTGCAAATCAGAGCCCCTGTCCCTGTGGCAGTCCATTGCTGACCTGTTACCCCCCAGGAGATGCTCAAACACAGTTGTGTTTCACTCTCTCTGAGGTCTCTGTGTCCTGGTGCACACAAGGTTTGTTTGAGCCTTCTGAGCATCTCTCACCGGAATGGGGTTTGATTCTAAATGCTAATTCGCCCCTCC
>NW_011492057.1:10466-11286 GCF_000754665.1 Bison bison bison | reverse complement strand
ATGCCAAGGCTGTATATTGTCACCCTGCTTATTGAACTCCTATGCAGAGTACATCATGAGAAACGCTGGGCTGGAGGAAGCACATGCTGGAATATCAATAACCTCAGATATGCAGATGACACCACCCTTATGGCAGAAAGTGAAGAGGATCTAAAAGCCTCTTGATGAAAGTGAAAGAGGAGAGTGAAAATGTTGGCTTAAAGCTCAACATTCATAAAACTAAGATCATGGCATCTGGTCCCATCGCTTCATGGCAAATAGGTGGGAAAACAGTGGAAACAGTGTCAGGCTTCATTTTTTTGGGCCCCAAAATCACTGCAGATGGTGATTGCAGCCATGAAATTAAAAGACGCTTACTCCTTGGAAGGAATGTTATGACCAACCTAGATAGCATATTCAAAACAGAGACGTTCCTTTGCCAACAAAGGTCCTTCTAGTCAAGGCTATGGTTTTTCCAGTGGTCATGTATGGATGTTGGACTGTGAAGAAAGCTGAGCACTGAAGAATTGATACTTTTGAACTGTTGTGTTGGAGAAGACTCTTTGGAGTCCCTTGGACTGCAAGGAGATCCAACCAGTCCATTCTAAAGGAGATCAGTCCTGGATGTTCATTGGAAGGACTGATGGAAAAGCTGAAACTCCAATACTTTGACTACCTCATGCGAAGAGTTGACTCATTGGCAGAGACTCTGATGCTGGGATGGATTGGAGGAGGGAGAAGAAGGGGCCGACAGAGGATGAGATGGCTGGATGGCATCTCCGACTCAATGGACATAAGTTTGAGTGAACTCCAGGAGTTGGTGATGGACAGGGAGGCCTGG
>NW_011492057.1:9759-10366 GCF_000754665.1 Bison bison bison | reverse complement strand
AATCTTTCATAAAACTAACTTCTAGTTTTGTCATTTTTAAAATTATTTTTCTATTTTTAATTTCAGTTATTTCTGCTCTAATTGTTGTTTTCTTTCCTTTGTTAGCTTTCAGTTTAGGATTTTGTCTACATTTTGAGGTATAAAATAAAGTTTTAATTTGAAATTTTTATTAATATTTTCAGTGTAATTATTCATCACTATAAATTGCCTTCTCAGCACTGATTTTGCTGTACTTGTAAGTTCAGTATGTTGTATTTTTGGTTTTGATTGTAAACTCAGCAGTGGCCACAGGACTGGAAAAGGTCAGTTTTCATTCCAATCCCAAAGAAAGGCAATGCCAAAGAATGCTCAAACTACTGCACAGTTGCACTCATCTTACATGCTAGTAAAGTAATGCTCAAAATTCTCCAAGCCAGGCTTCAGCAATACGTGAACCGTGAACTTCCAGATGTTTTAGAAAAGGCAGGGGAACCAGAGATTAAATTGCCAACATCTACTGGATCATCAAAAAAGCAAGAGAGTTCCAGAAAAACATCTATTTCTGCTTTATTGACTATGCCAAAGCCTTTGACTGTGTGGATCACAAGAAACTGTAGGAAAATTCTAG
>NW_011492057.1:8012-9659 GCF_000754665.1 Bison bison bison | reverse complement strand
TTTATATTTTCACTTATTCTCTGATCCAAAGGTTTTTCAGGAGTGTATTATTTATAATGATCACCCTTGTATGTGAGAGCCCTCTGAAGTAATGGAAATTTCTGTATTTTTCTGTGGATATTGGTTACAAAATACATTCATATGCAAAAGTATGTTGAGCTATTCATGTAATATGTATGTACTTCATGTAAGCTATATCTCAATTTTTATAAAATAAATAGTTATTAGAAAAATTGGTCTTCTGTTTTAAAAGAAAGAACAAAGAGTGCGCTTTTTTCAATTTCCATATATTTGTGACTTTCTCTCTTTTCTTTGGTTACCTATTTCTAGTTTTATTCCATTGAGGTCAAAACATATGATTGGAATAATTTCAACTTTGTTAAAGTTTTAATGCTTATTTTGTGACCAATCTTGTGATCATTCCTAGAGGAAGTTTTGTGTGCATTTGAAAGAAATGCATATTCTGCTACTGCTAGATGGAATATTCTTTGTAAATTTGTTAGATGAAATTGATCTACATTGCTATTAGAGTGTGCTGTTTCTTTATTCATTTTCTATCTGGATGATCCATGCATTATGGAAAGTGTCATATCAGAGTTTCCTAATATTATATTATTTCTGTCTATTTCTTCCTTTAATTCTGTTAATGTTGGTTTTATACAGTGTTCTTATATTGGGTGCATATATATTTATAATTGCTGTATCTTCCTTTTGAATTGATACTTTTATCATTATGTAATGACCTATTTTTTCTCTTTTGACAGATTTTTCTTAGCCAATTTTGTCTAATGTATGCGCAATTACATATTTACACATACATTACTTTCCTTTGGTTATCATTTACATGACATATCTTTTTACTCCCACTCACTTCCATCCTTTACCTGTCCTTAAATCTAAAGTTGAGTCTCAGTCTTTCTGGTTCAAGATAGCAGAGTAGAAAGACATGCACTCATCTCTTACTGGGAGAGCACCAAAATCACAACCAGCTGGAACACAGCAAAAAAAGATACCCCATGTCTAATAGACACAGAAAAAGCTGCAATGAGATGGTAGAAGGGGTGAAAACACGATAAAATCAAATCCCATACCTGTCAGATTGGTGACCCACAATCTGGAAAACAATAATAGCAAAGAAGTTTTCCCACTGTTGTGAAGGTTCTGAGATTCATGTCAGACTTCCCAGCCTAGGGATCTGGCAAAGGGACTGGGAAACCCCAGGTAAGATGACTTGCAAGGCCAGTGGAATTAGATTACAAGACTTCCACAGGACTGTGGGGAGACATATTCCACTCTCGGAAGGCACAAACAAAATCTTGTGAATGCCAAGACCCAGGGAAAAGGGGCAGTGACCCCACAGGACACTGAACCAGAACTATCTGCTAACACTGGAGGGTCTAATGTGGTGGAGTTGGTTGACAGTGGCTAATTGCAGTGATGGGGGAATTGGCAGTAGAACTCCTGGAAGACACCTAATGGAGTAAGCCCTATTGAAGATCACCATTAACTCTATCATAAAGCCCATAGACCCCAGAACTGAGTCGTCTCAGACCAAACAAATAACAGGGACAGATTTCAACTCCACATAAGCAGAAACTTAAAGTTTACTGAGAAAGGCCTTGCCCACCAGAGCAATACCCAGTTTTC
>NW_011492057.1:3543-6690 GCF_000754665.1 Bison bison bison | reverse complement strand
ACAAAATGCAGGCCCAACTGAGTCTGTGCCCTTGTGGGATACCCAAGACCTGAACCTGAGCAGCTTAAACCTGGAAAGTGCACAAAACCCAGGGCCCACTTTAGACAGTTCCCCTGCAGAGTAACCTTGAACCTGAGCAGTGAAGACTGGGAAAACACACACTCTGTGAATAGGAGCAAACCCAGCGTGGCCCAGACAATGCGAGCACGCCCCGCACATGCCAGTAATATTTGTCTGCAGGATTCCTCCCTCCCTACAGCACAACCGAACAAGTGAGCCTAAATAAGTGACCACTTTCGCCACCTTGTGTCAAGGTGGAAACTAGACACTGAAGAGACTTGCAAACAGAGGAAGCCAACATAAATAAAGAGGGAACTACTTTGGAAGTGAAAGGTGCAAGAGATTAGAACCCTGTGGTTAGCAATGAATATATTGGAAGGGACCTATAGACCTTGAGAAGAAGCATAAGCTGGAACAAAGAACTATCTGAAACTGAACTGACCCTACACTGCCCTCAACAGTTCCAGAGAAATTCTTAGATACAATATACTATTATCATTTTTTTAATTTTATTTTAAAAAATTTTTAAGTTCTTTATCACTGTGTTAATTTTGTTTTTATAACCTATTACCTTGCAAAATACCCTATTTTAAAATCAATTTACTATATAATTTTTTTAATTTTTGTGATTTTTAAAAATATTTTATTTAATTTTTTTGTATGTTGGCTTTTTTAAAATTTTATTTTATTTTTTAACTTTACAGAGTCTAACTTCTACTCTAGATTTTTAATCTTTGCTTTTTGGTATTTATTATCAGTTTAGTATGTTTAAGCATCCAATCTTCAGTACTTATTTTTACTTAGGAGTGTGATTACTGGCTTGACTACCCTCTCCCCCTTTTGACTCTCCTTTTTCTTCCCCAGGTCATATCTATATCCTCCCTCCCCCTTCTCTTCTCCGCCCAACTCTCTGAACCTCTTTGGGTATTCCAGGCTGTGGAGAAAACTTAGGGAACTGAATACTGGCTAGATCGGTCTCTACACTTTTGATTCCCCCTCTTCTCCTGGTCACCTCTATCTCCCTCCTCCCTCTTCTCTTCTTCATGTTATTCTGCAAACCTCTCTGGGTGTCCCTCACTGTGAAGAATCTTTTCTCCATTAACCTAGAAGTGCGGAATGGATGCAGAAGTCTTGAGGCTACCGTAAGAATAAGACTGAAAACCAGAGGCAGGAGGCATAAATCCAAAACCTGAGAACTCCAGAAAATTCCTGAATCCAGGGAACATTACTGGACAAGAGCTCATCCAAAAACCTTGATACCTACACTGAAATCAAGATCCACCCAAGAGCGAACAAGTCTCAGAGCAAGACATACCAAGCTAATTCTCCAACAAGGCAGGAACATAGCCCTAAGCATTAAAGTTCAGGTAGTCAAACGTCACACCAAAACCATAGACACCCCAAAACTCACTACTGGATACTTCATTGCACTCAAGAGAGAAGAGATCCAGCTCCATGCACCAGAACACAAACACAAGTTTCCCTAACCAGGAAACCTTGACAAGTCACTCGTCCAACCCCACCCACAGGGAGGAACCTCCACAACAAAGAGGAACCACAAACTTCCAGCATACAGAAAGGCCACCCCAAACACAGTAATCTAAACTAGAAGAAAAGGCAGAGAAATATTCAGCAGGTAAAGTAGCTTGATAAATGCCCGCCAAATCAAACAAAAAAGGAGGATATAGGGAGTCCACCTGGAAAAGAATTCAGAATAATGATAATAAAAATGATCCAAAATCTTGAAGACAAAATGAAGTTACAGATATATATTCTGGAGACAAGGATTGAGAAGATGTAAGAAAAGTTTAACAAGGACCTAGAAGAAATAATAAAGAGTCAATCAACAATGAATAATGCAATATCTGAGATCAAAAACACTCTTGAGGGAACAAACAGTAGAATAACTGAGACAGAAGTTAGGGTAAATGAGGTTGAAGATAGAATGGTAGAAATAATGAAACAGAGAGGAAAAAAGAATTAAAAGAAATGAGGACAACCTTAGGGACCTCTGGGACAATGTCAAACACCACAACATTCGAATCATAGGAGTCCCAGACAAAAAGAAAGGCCATGAGAAAATATTCGAGGACATAATAGTTGAAAACTTCCCTAAAATGGAGAAGGAAATACCCACCCAAGTCCAAGAAACCCAGAGAGTCCCAAACAGGATAAACCCAAAGCAAAACACACCAAGACACATATTAATCAAATTAACAAAGATCAAACACAAAGAATAAATATTAAAAGCAGCAAGGGAAAAAACAATAAATAACACAGAAGGAGATTCCCATAATTATAACAGCTGATCTTTCAATAGAAATTCTTCAGGCCAGAAGGAAATGGCAGGACATACTTAAAGTGATGAAAGAGAAAAATCTACAATCCAGATTACTGTATCCAGCAAGGATCTCATTCAAATATGTAGGACAAATCAAAAGCTTTACAGACAAGCAAAAGCTGAGAAAATTCAGCACCACCAAACCAGCTATTCAACAAATGATAAAGATCTTCTCTAGACAGGAAACACAGAAAGAGTGTCTATACTCAAACCCAAAACAACAAAGTAAATGGCAATGGAACCATACTTATCAATAATTACCTTAAATGTAAATGAGTCAGATGCCCCAACCAAAGACAAAGACTGGCTGAATGGATACAAAAACAAGACCCCTATATACACTGTCTACAAGAGACCCACTTCAAAACAGGGGACACATACAGACTGAAAGTGAAGGGCTGGAAAAAGATATTTCATAAAAATGGAGACCCAAAGAAAGCAGGAGTAGCAATACTCATATCAGATAAAATAGACTTTAAAATAAAGGCTGTGAAAAGAGACAAAGAAGGACATTACATAATGATCAAAGGATCAATCCAAGAAGAATATATAACAATTATAAATATATACTCACCCGACATAGGAGCACCACAATATGTAAGGAAAATGCTAACAAGTATGAAAAGGGAAATTAACAATAACACAATAGTAGTGGGAGACTTTAATACCCCATTCATATATATGGATAGATAAAACAAACAGAAAATTAACAAGGAAACACGAACTTTAAATGATACAATGGAGCA
>NW_011492057.1:1627-1996 GCF_000754665.1 Bison bison bison | reverse complement strand
ATTGTGATCCACACAAGTCACCGACCTAGAGCCAGACATCTTGGAATGTGAAGTCAAGTGGGCCTTAGAAAGCATCACTACGAACAAAGCTAGTGGTTGTGATGGAATTCCAGTTGAACTCTTTCAAATCCTGAAAGATGATGCTCTGAAAGTGCTGCACTCAATATACTAGCAAATTTGGAAAACTCAGCAGTGGCCACAGGACTAGAAAAGGTCAGTTTTCATTTCAATCCCAAAGAAAGGCAATGTCAAATAATCCTCAAACTATCACACAATTGCACTCATCTCACATGCTAGTAAAGTAGTGCTCAAAATTCTGCAAGCCAGGCTTCAACAATATGTGAACCTTGAACTTCCTGATGGTCAAGC
>NW_011492057.1:0-842 GCF_000754665.1 Bison bison bison | reverse complement strand
AGAAATAGAAAATCTTAACAGACCCATCAGAAGCATGGAAATTGAAACTGTAATCAGAAATCTTCCAGAAAACAAAAGCCCAGGACCAGACAGCTTCACAGCTGAATTCTACCAATAATTTAGAGAAGAGCTAATACCTATCCTACTCAAACTCTTCCAGAAAATTGCAGAGGGAGGTAAACTTCCAAACTCATTCTATGAGGCCACCATCACTCTAATACCAAAACCAGACAAAGATACGAAAAAAAAAAAAAAGAAGAAGAAAAGAAAACTACAGACCAATATCGTTGATGAACAAGATGCAAAAATCCTTAACAAAATTCTAGCAAACAGAATCCAACAACATATTAAAAAGATCGTACCTCATGACCAAGTCGGCTTTAACCCAGGAATGTAAGTATTCTTTAATATCCACAAATCAATCAGTGTAATACACTACATTAACAAATTGAAAAATAAAAGCATATGATTATTTCAATAGATGCAGAGTATGCCTTTGACAAAATTCAACATCTGTTTATGATAAAAACCCTCCAGAAAGGAAGAATAGAAGGAACATAACTCAACATAATAAAAGCCATATATGGCAAACCCACAGCAAACATTATCCTCAAGGTTTAAAAAATTGAAAGCATTTCCTCTAAAGTCAGGAGGAAGACAAGGGTGCCCACTCTCACCACTACTATTCAACATAGTTTTGAAGTTTTGGCCATAGCAATCAGAGCAGAAAAAGAAATAAAAGGAATCCTGATTGGAAAAGAAGAAGTAAAACTCTCACTGTTTGCAGATGACATGATCCTCTACATAGAAAACCCGAAAGACTCCACCAGAAAATTACTAGA
>NW_011492056.1:24513-24677 GCF_000754665.1 Bison bison bison | reverse complement strand
CCCTACTCCCACTCTATCTGCCCTTTGACTTCCAAGGGACCATAAAGTCTTTAGATGTCCCTATTTCCTCCTAGGCTTTTAGCCTTGACCTACTTTGACCTATCTGAACCTCATGCTCAATCACCTGAACCCTCAAATCATTCATATCCCCTTAAAATATCAAT
>NW_011492056.1:22244-22858 GCF_000754665.1 Bison bison bison | reverse complement strand
TTGGAGTATACTTGCCTTATAATGTTAACTGATCTGTCATGCTCATTCTTGTTTTACCCCTTTATTATATCTATTTAACATGAATATTTATATTTATTCAGCAACAAATATAACTTATATCATGTCATTCCCCTGCTAAAAATCTTTCAAAAACTTCCCTTTGCAAAGTGAATAAAATGAGATGGTGAGAATTAAACAACTAACCCCAAATTTTATTGTTGATAGATGTGAAACTAAAACTCAGATATCTTGGACATTTATTCCAGTAGAATCATTATCATGCCTTATTCTGAGTGTTTTCTTTTTCTTATAGGACACTACTGCTATCACATCATTATTTACTTTGATATTAATCTATTAATCTAGAAGAGTACTTCTTGAAGTCCTATCCAAACCATCTGTATCAGAATCAGTTCAGGCAGGCGTTTATTCAATGCACTCTCCCTGGCTTTGCCCCAGAGAACTTCTCTTGTAGTTTTAGGATAAGACCCAGGAATTTGCAATTTAACAAGCTTCCCAGGAGACTTTGATGTAGTTTGTTCTGAGACTACATACTTTGAGAAACATTGGCTGAGGATTTCCTGGCATTTATCTTACTTCCCTTCGCCTCTTCA
>NW_011492056.1:20576-22144 GCF_000754665.1 Bison bison bison | reverse complement strand
CATTCTCCCTCAAACTCCCCTCCTGTCCAAGCAGCCACATAACATTGAACAGAGTTCCATGTACTATACAGTAGGTCTTTATTGGTTATCCATTTTAAATATAGCAGACTGTACATGTCCATCCCAAACTCCCTAAATATTCCTTCCCCTCATCCTTCCCCCTGACAACCATAAGTTCTTTCTCTAAGTCTGTGAGTCTGTTTCTGTTTTGTAAGTAAGTTCATTTGTATCATTTCTTATTTTCTGCATGTAAGGGATGTCATACGATTTTTCTCCTCTGACTTACTTTACTCAGCATGGCAATCTCTAGGTCCTTCCATGTTACTGATAATAACATTATTTTGTTCTTTTTAAAGGCATTTTACTTTCTTCATTCACGTTTAGCACCTATAGTGAAATAGCTGCCCATTCTCCCCAGATAAAACTCTTAAGTGGTTGGAGTCATTGCTCTGATCAAACGAGACACGTTGGTTACTGTTGTTATTGGTTTACATGGTTTATGGTCCTTGAGGCCACTACCACCATATTTATGATCTTGGTCAGCTCTTTTAGCCTCAATGACTTCTATACTATGAAGTCACTGAATTTTGATCTCTGATGTCCCTTTTGATTCTTCTATCCCTTGATTCCATGAGATTAAATACTACCTTCCAGATGGTAAATTCTTTCACATGGATCCAAAATTGGCTATGTGGCATAGATAAAAGATTTTAAATATATTGAAAATATACTACAGGCCTAAGAATCTATTCATCAGACTTCAATAATCCCCTCTCGTTCTGCCTACACTTGACATTTTATTCCCCCATTTTGCCTATACCTACTTCATTCTCTTACTACACATATTATTTTCCAAAGAAGACATATCCAGAAAAATAAATTTCCTAGAAAAACCTGAGATCAAAACAGAGGGAAAGTAGGATTGTTTATATTACTTTCAAGCTATGCATCTAGGTAATTTGCATTTATCCAGTTGTTGGGGCTAAGTTGCACAAACAAGGGAGAGTAAAAGAAGAAGTAATCAAGGCACATGTCATGTTGTAGAAGATGGCCAAGAGAAGGATGGTATTAGCTAAGCCACCATGATACACCCATGGGACAAACTAGAGCTAGGAAAAGAAGAAAGGGAAATAAATTTCTTGTAACTTGTTGTTGTTTAGTTGCTAAGTTGTGTCTGACTCTTTGTGACCACGTGGACTGTAGACCTTTAGGCTCCTCTGTCTATGGGATTCTCCAGACAAGAATATTGGAGTGTGTTGCCATTTCCTTCTCCAGGGGATCTTCCTGACCCAGGGATACAACTTGTGTCTCCTGCCTGGCAGGCAGGTTCTTTACCGCTGAGCCACCAGGGCTTGGTGTTAAAAACTAGTTGTGTGACAAATACGTAACATATGTATTCTTCCCAACAACCAAAGCTAAAAGATCCAAGAAACAAAAAGTAATGTATCTTTTAGAACTTCCCTGGTGGTCCAGTGGTTGAGAGTCTGCCTACCAATGCAGGAAACATGGGTTCGATCCCCGGTCAGGGAAGATTCCACATGCTGCAGAGAAACTAAGCCTGTGTGCCC
>NW_011492056.1:19090-19982 GCF_000754665.1 Bison bison bison | reverse complement strand
CTACATATGCACAATGGAACGTTACTCAGCTATAAAAGGGAGCTCATTTGAGTCAGTTCTAATGAGGTGGGTGAACCGAGAGCCTATTATGCAGAGTGAAGTAAGTCAGAAAGAGAAAGGTCCTCTTTATGAAAAAGAATTTTTTTAATTATAAATGTACCAGCAGATATGAATATACTTATTTAGAATGAGAAATCACAACTACTAAGTTTTATAAGCTGACAAATACCATATACATAACAATAGAAAAGAAAAATAATACAGTGTATTATTTTTATGAATTAACTGTCTGACATGTCTATAATATTTTTTTCCCTACACTCTTGGCTTCATATTTTTGTTGGTTTCTTCATATGACAGTGGTTTTGTAATAACATTTCTTATCTAGAAAATAGGAAGATAATTTACTCTTTCCACTAGCATGGTTGATCAATATGTATCATTCTGATTGATAGTTGGAATGCTAAAGCACACAACTTCACACGCTTGAAGCAGAACTGATGCTTGTAGAACTGATTCAGGTTTGTGTGCTATACACATGAGAATTCTGATAATTGGATTTTATGCAAATCCCATCACAGAATAAATAAAAGTAGTGTGCATACTTGTATACACTGTATTACTAAGGACATTTTTAACAGAACAAAACTTCCTCTGCTCTCAGGCATTAGTGAGAACTGAATGCCCTGCTAACTTTTTTGCACATCAGGGGACTGAAGAAAATTTCCTGATTAGCTTGTGAATCCATACATGCAAACCTTACCTCAGTACTCACACACTTTCAGTGCCAAGTATCATAAGACACTTTCATACAGTGATAAGACCTCTGGCTTTGCCCCTTTGTATTACCATGCTGGATAGCTCAGCAGAAGGAACAGTGGAGGTATTTCTG
>NW_011492056.1:17762-18990 GCF_000754665.1 Bison bison bison | reverse complement strand
ATTTCTGGAAGTCATTCCTTTACCACAATGGTTTATCAGTGATTTATCTGTACACAGGACTGACTGCAAACCACATAAATATGTCACTGAACACAAACTAAGTATATCTGCCACCGAACTTCCCTTTGCTGGATCTCAAACATGAGAGAAAGTGTTAGGGAGGGAAATGAGAGTGTAATCAAGTTAGCAGTTATACTAGTTTGGGTTCTCCAGAAAAGCAAAATATAAGAGAGGGAGGAGAGGGAGGAAAGGAGACACAGAGAGAAAGATAGATACTAAGAAGTTATCAATTTTGAAATATTTGGACAGAACTGCTTTTACTCTGCAAAACCTCAGTCTTTGCTCTTAAGGCCTTCAACTGATTGATAAGAACTACCCATATTATGAAGGGTAATCTGTTGAAACAAAGTCTACTTATTTCAATGTTAATCACATCTATAAATATCTTCACAGCAACTTCTAGATTGGTGTTTGACCAAACAACTGGCCACATTAGCCAAGTTGGCACATAAAGTTAATGATCATAGAAGTCTTTAACCAATGTTAACTAATAGGTTAAGCTCTCCTATTATATATTTGTTTCCTATTTGTCTCCTACAAATATAGAAACACACTACTATATGAACACATTGCTAGAAACTTTCTGAGGTCATTGGAATGGGCTCATGCAATTCATGTTCCCCATCTAACCCATCAGTGAATCCCATCAGTTCCATCTTCAAAATATATCCATAATCTGATCACTTCTCCTGAGTTCTGTTAGTTTCACTTTCTTATTATATCACTATCTCTTCTGGAATTTGTTAATCTCTGCTTTGTATTCTTCATTCACAGAGTTGGTTACCTCATTATTTTTTTAAGTAGTTGGAGGAATTTGGGGCAAAATTTTTCATCTACTAAGTGGTAAAACTATTTATGGCATTTTGTCTCTGTCGCACATTTCCACCTTTTAAAAGATACTATACTTTTATCAATACTGTGTCAGTTCCTTTTTTATTAGCCATCCTTGAATGATTTGGATTATTCAGTCTCAGTTATTTGCAGGAGATTGCAGTGTTGGAAAGTGGACCAGGGTAGCCCTCCACATTTTACTCTCCCAGAGCTCTATCCCTTGCAGGTAAACAGATGGGTATCTTACAGCAGGTTCCTGGCCATGGATTGGCACTGATCCGTGACCTGTTAAGAACTAGGCTGCACAGCAAGAGGTGAACAGTGGGCAAGTGAGAAA
>NW_011492056.1:16586-17662 GCF_000754665.1 Bison bison bison | reverse complement strand
GTTCTTGTTCAGTCACTAAGTTATGTCAGACTCTTTGTGACCCCATGGGCCATAGCTCACCAAGCTCCTCTGTTCATGGGATTATCCAGGCAAGAAATACTGGAGTGGGTTGCCATGCCCTCCTCTAGGGGATCTTCCCAACCCAGAGATGGAATCCAAATCTCTTACATTTCCTGCATTGGCAGGCGGGTTCTTTACCACTAGCACCACTGGGACTGTATTATGGTGAGTCGTATAATTATTTCATTATATATCACAGTATAATAATAATAGAAATAAAGCACACAACAAATGTAATGCACTTGAATCATCCTGAAACAATCCCTCCCCGCCCCCTCCCTGGTCTGTGGAAATTGTCTTCCAGGAAACTGGTCCCTGGTGCTGAAAAGGTTGGGGACCACTGTCTTACAGCAAATATAGCTCCTCTGTGAGGTTCTTTGTCCGGTCCCATTTTGTTGGCTTCTCTGAATCAAACCTAGTCTATGTGGGTATCTGCCCCTGCTCTACTCATCCCAGTTCTTGGGTCTGTTGCTGTAAACCATGGAATTAGCTTTCATACTTCAGAATGTACCAGTCAACTTCAGGAAGTATATTTTTTCTTAAGCTTCCTAAGATCTATGTGTTCTTTCTACACTCTCAATGCTTCTTCATTTCCCATGCCTTCTTTCCATTTGGCTCCTATCTCAAATACTTTTAGCAGCTGCAATGTGGAATCTGGAGATTATATCTGTCTTAGTAGATAAGTGGAGTTTGGAGGGCATTTTTCCATTCTTCTCATTGTTCTTGCATAATCTAGCAAGTGAAAGGGAAAATGCTGACATATTCAGACATATTGATACTGTAAGTGATCCTATTTTTGTTCATTATTATATCCTCAGAGCCTAGAATAGTACCTGACATAAAGTAGGTACTTACTAAATGTTTTTTTGATAAATGAATGAAAACAGCTGCATTTTCCATTCATGTATCTGAGCTGTTGTGACTGCTGAAGAAAGATAAGAAAATTGATGCCACTATACACCTAGAGGCTCAAATTCCAGCTGAGAACTTCTGTTTTTGCCCTCAGCCACTTTCCT
>NW_011492056.1:15750-16486 GCF_000754665.1 Bison bison bison | reverse complement strand
CAGCCCACCAGGCTCCCCCGTCCCTGGGATTCTCCAGGCAAGACCACTGGAGTGAGTTGCCATTTCCTTCTCCAATGCATGAAAGTGAAAAGTGAAAGTGACGTCGCTCAGTCATATCTGACTCTTAGCAACCCCATGGACTGCAGCCCACCAGGCTCCTCCATCCATGGGATTTTCCAGGCAAGAGTACTGGAGTGGGGTGCCATTGCCTTCTCCAAAGTGCTGTGTGTCAATTATATCTTGGCAAAACTGGAAGAAAATATATAACAATAGGTAGAGCACTACCCTTTCTCACTCAAAAAGCACTTCAGCTTTAACAAGGAATATCGTCATGTTGGAGCTGTGTGTGTGCATGTGTGTGTAGTCGCTAAGTTATGTCTGACTCTTTGAGACTGCGTAGACTGTAGCCCTCCAGGCTACCTTGTCCATGAGATTGTCCCAGCAAGTATACTGGAGTGGGTTGCCGTTTCCTTCTCCAGGGGATCTTTCTGACCTAGGGATGGAACCCTCATCTCCTTCATTGCAGATGATTCTTTACCACTGAGGCACCTGGGAAGCCCTCATGTTGGTGTCAGCCAGCTCAAAATCAGCCTCAGGAACAATTTCAACTTCCAGCCCTCTCCAACAGCAAGTTTACCAACAGCTCCATTCAACTCACTAGTTTCCTTAAGTCTTTGAAGATAGGGCATCCTTCTTACAGATTAAGACCTATCCCATCATCTCCTTGGACTTCCCA
>NW_011492056.1:14000-14786 GCF_000754665.1 Bison bison bison | reverse complement strand
CAGGCTGGCCACCTGAGTGCTTCTGACCTCAAGCCTCCCTTGCTCTGGACACGAGGGAAGGGCTGAGTCCTTTGGGGTAAATTGTGGGCCCAGCTCTGGGGGACCCAGGGTAGGCAGAGCCAGAGACAGGGAAGCTTAGGAGAGGGTGACTGACGATAACAGTTGCCTTCAAATATTTGAAGGGATGTCAAGTGAAAAGAAATTTTATATTATGTAGCCCCAGGACTACGACTAAGAGCAAGGAGTGGAAGCCAAGAATATACTAGGTGACGAAGAGCTCTCTACCACAACTATCTGGAAAACAGAATGAGATAAGTTGCTTTGGGGGACAATGGATACATGTATATGTATGGCTGAGACCCTTTGCTTTTCACCTGAGATTATCTCTACATTGTTATAAACTTCATCATTTATTTATTCACAAGACTGCTTTAGGGTGGGGACACACAAGATTTACTTTTTGTATTCTCAGCATTTTAGGCTCAGTGCCTGGTTCAATGCCTGTTACACAGTAGGTATTCAATTAGTGTTAGTTATTCACGATAAAATAATGATAAGTTCTCAGTGAATATTTCCCAAAACAAAAGCATTAAAATAAGCATCATGAGAATGAAAAGACAAAATGACCTTTCCTAAAATGATATTCTGGTAGTTGTCATAAAGATGATTTAAAATAATCTATGCAAGAGCCCTTGGCAAACTGTAAAGTGCTATACCAACATTTAAGTATTTTCAGTGAGTTCACCCTCTTGGCCTAGTCCTAGGAAAAGCCTTACAGGCAATTCA
>NW_011492056.1:12159-13900 GCF_000754665.1 Bison bison bison | reverse complement strand
AATTCAAGAAGACCAGATGAATGAAATATGAAACAAAAGGAAAGAAATTGAGTGCTAAATTGTGTGGTGTTGTCTATATAACAGCACTTCTTGTGCCCAGGGGGCTAGTGTGGCCCTGTTAATTTATCAATGACTGCTTACATTCTTTTAGCCTACAGTATTGATTTCAACAGTAACTTGGTTTGTGATCTTGGCACTGTCATAGCTCATTTGTATTTGTTTCCTCATCTGTCAAATAGGAATAACAACTCCTGACTTACTTTGATCCAATGAGGTAATGTACTAGAATGTGCTTAGTCCGAATGCAATTATGATTATCATTTTGCAAGCATTTCATGTCTCTGCACTTGTGATACCTAATCAATATTCATTTCTCTTATCATGCTGATAAGTGGTACCAAATTTATCCAATTTCTTCTCCTTAGAGCAGGGGTCCCCAACCTGTGGGATCTAATGCCTGATGGTCTGAGGTGGAGCTGATGTAATAATAATAGAAATAAACTGCACAATAAATGTAATACACTTGAATCACCCTGAAACCATCACATCCCTCTCCTGGTCCATGGAAAGATTGTCTTCCATGCAACCAGTCCCTGCTGCCAAAAAAGGTTGGGGACTGCTGCTTAGAGGGAAGAAAATTGAGCCTCAGAGGTATAAGTGGTGTACCTGTTGAAAACTGAGTTAAAGCAGATACTCCTTCACAGAGTGTATACAGCTGGCTATTAGAGATAGCAACAGGGTGGTGTTAGGGGTGGAGGGTGGAATTTGGGGAATGCAGACTGACTCAGTGGCCGTTGAGTATGGGCTCTTTCCCTCATCTGATATGTGCTTTTCTTTCCTGGTAGACCTTTCCAGAAGCTGCTTGCAGGGAGGTCAAAGTGTCTGTTTTCAGGTTTCTTACGCTGCCTTCTTGCTATGGACTGAATCGTGTCCCCCATTCCATCCCCAAATTTCTATGTTAAAACTCTCACCCCCAATATTTGGTGATAGGGCTTTTAGGATGTAATTCTAGTTGAATGAGGTCATAAGAATGGGATCCTAATCTAATAAAGTGTTTGGCTTTATAAAAAGAGAAAGAGAGGCAGAAATGTCTTTTACCCATGGGCGAGCACTGAGGAAAAGGCCATATGAGCACCCAGTGAGAAGAGGGCTGTCTGCAGGCCAGGAAGAGAGCTCTCACCAGAAACTAAACCCTGCTGAACCTTAATCTTGAACTCCCCAGCCTCCAGAACTGTGGGAAAATAAACGTCTGTTGCCAAGGCCATGCAGTCTATGGTATTCATTATGGCAGCCCATGCAGACTAAGACACTTGCCAACACGCTACAGGCACATGCAGATGTGCACATGATGGCTGTGAAGGAAAGGACTACAAAACAAGAGGAAACCCCACCCTGATCTGAGGCCCTGAAACTTAGGGAGCGAGCAGTAGTGCGTGGTGTGTGAATGAGTGGTGCCTGCCTTCCCAGACAAGGAGCTCTACAACTGTTTTCCAGCAGGGGGTCATTTGTGTTTTAAACTAAAGCCACATTTCTGAGCAAATCCCTGCATCCTTCTGTGGTACGACTGGCTCGACTGAACCATAAGAGGCTGAGTTGTTGAAGCCAGCCACGGTCTGTTTCTTTTTTTAGTGCTCAAGTTCTGTAGAGGCCTTCTGTAGCAGATGGGGTTGTTTCTGCACCTTCTTTTGCTGCACTTCCCCATCCCTCTGCCCAGTTTCTTCAGAACTAGAAAAATTAAAAA